>NC_088379.1:151672833-151973000 GCF_037993035.2 Macaca fascicularis
ATAAACATACGTGTTCATGTGTCTTTATAGGTTTACTGAATCATTTTCTGTAGGATCCTTAGGTATATATCCAGTAATGGGATTACTGAGTCAAATGATATTGCTGCTTCTAGATCTTTGAGGAATCGCCATACTGTCTTCCACAATAGTTGAACTAATTTACACTTCCACCAACAGTGTAAAAGTGTTCCTATTTCTCCACAGTCTCACCAGAATCTATTGTTTCCTGACTTTTTAATAATTGCCATTCTGACTGGCGTGAGATGGTATCTCCTTGTGGTTTTGATTTGCATTTCTATGATGATCAGTGATGTAGAGCTTTTTTTCATGTTTGTTGGCTGCATAAATGTCTTCTTTTGAGAAGTGTCTGTTCATATCCTTTGCCCACTTTTTGATGGGGTTGTTTTTTCCTTGTGAATATATTTAAGTTCCTTGAAAATTCTGGATATTAGACCTTTGTCAGATGGGTAGATTGCAAAAGTGTTCTCCCATTCTGTAGATTGCCTGTTCACTCTGATGATAGTTTCTTTTGCTGCGCAGAAGCTCTTTAGTTTAATTAGATCCCATTTGTCAATTTTTGTTTTTATTGCAATGCTTTTGATGTTTTTGTCATGAAGTCATTGCCCATGCCTATGTCCTGAATGGTATTGCCTAGGTTTACTTCTAGGGTTTTTATGGTTTGGGGTTTTACATTTAAGTCTTTAATTCATCTTGTGTTAGTTTTTGTATAAGGTGTAAAGAAGGGGTCCAGTTTCAGTTTTCTTCATATGGTTAGCCAGTTTTCCCAGCACCATTTACTTAATAGGAGATCCTTTCCCCATTGATTGTTTTTGTCAGGCTTGTTGAAGATCAGATAGTTGTAGATGTGTGGTGTTATTTCTGAGGTCTTTGTTCTGATCCACTGGTCTATATGTCTGTTTTGGTACAAGTACCATGCTGTTTTGGTTACTGTAGCCTTGTAGTATAGTTTGAAGTCAGGTAGCATGATGCCTCCAGCTTTGTTCTTTTTGCTTAAGAGTGTCTTGGCTATCCGGGGTCTTCTTTGATTCCACATGAAATTTAAAATAGTTTTTTCTAATTCTGTGAAGAATGTCAATGGTAGTTTGATGGGAATAGCATTGAATCTATAAATTACTTTGAGCAGTATGGCCATTTTCAAGATATTCATTCTTTCTATCCATGGAGATGGAATGTTTCTCCATCTGTTTGTTTTCTCTCTTATTTCCTTGAGTAGTGGTTTGTAGTGCTCCTTAAAGAGGTCCTTCACATCTCTTGTTAGCTGCATTCCTAGGTATTTTATTCTCTTTGTAGCAATTGTGAATGGGAGTTCATTCATGATTTGGCTCTCTGCTTGCCTACTGTTGGTGTAAAGGAATACTTATGATTTTTGCACATTGATTTTGTATCCTGAGACTTTGCTGAAGTTGCTTCTCAGCTTAAGGAGGTTTTGGGCTGAGACGATGGGATTTTCTAAATATACAATCATGTCATCTGCAAACAGAGACAATTTGACTTCCTCTCTTCCTGTTTGAATACGCTTTATTTCTTTCTCTTGCCTGATTGCCCTGGCCAGAACGCCCAATACTATGTTGAATAGAAGTGGTGAAAGAAGGTATCCTTGTCTTGTGTCAGTTTTCAAAGGGAATGCTTTCAGCTTTTGCGTATTCAGTATGATATTGGCTGTGGGTTTGCCATAAATAGCTCTTGTGATTTTGAGAGATGTTCCATCGATACCTACTTTATTGAGAGTTTTTAACATGAAGGGATGTTGAATTTTATCGAAGGCCTTTTCTGCATCTATTGAGGTAATCCTGTGGGCTTTGTCATTGGTTCTGGTTTATGTGATTGATTACATTTATTGATTTGCTTATGTCGAACCAGCCTTGCATCCCAGGGATAAAGCTGACTTGATTGTGGTGGATAAGTTTTTAACGTGCTGCTGGAATCAGTTTGCCAGTATTTTATTGAGGATTTTCACATTGATGTTCATCAGGGATATTGGCCTGAAATTTTCTTTTTTTGTTGTGTCTCTTCCCGATTTTGGTAACAGGATGATGCTGGCTTCATAAAATGAGTTAGAGGAAATTCCCTCTTTTTCAATTGTTTGGAATAGTTCCAGAGGAATAGTACCAGCTTCTCTTTGTATATCTGGAAGAATTCAGCTGTGAATTTGTCTGGTCCTGGGATTTTTTGGTTGTTAGGCTATTAATTACTGCCACAATTTCAGAGCTTATTATTAGCCTATTCAGGGATCCGACTTCTTTCTGGTTTAGTCTTGGTAAGGTGTATGCATCCAGGAATTTATCCAATTCTTCTATATTGTCTAGTTTATTTGTGTAGAGGTGTTTACCGTATTCTGTAGTGGTAGTTTGTATTTCTGTGGGGTCACTGGTGATATCCCCTTTATCATTTTTTATTGTGTCAATTTGATTCTTCTTTCTCTTCTTCTTTATTAGTCTTGCTAGCAGTTTATCAATTTTGTTAATTTTTTCATAAAACCAGCTCCCGGATTCATTGATTTTTTTGGAGGATTTTTCGTGTTTCTATCTCCCTCAATTCCTCTATGATGTTAGTTATTTCTTGTTTTCTGCTAGCTTTTGGATTAGTTTGCTCTCACCTCTCAAACTCTTTTAATTGTGAGTTTAGTGTGTCTATTTTAGATTTTTTCCACTTTCTCCTGTGGGCATTTAGTGCTATAAATTTCCCTCTTAACACTGTTTTAGCTGTGTCTTAGAGTTTCTGTTATGTTGTCTCTTTATTCTCATTGGTTTCAAAGAATTTCTTAATTTCCATCCTAATTTCATTATTTACCCAGTAGTCATTCAGGATCCAGTTGTTCAATTTCCATGTAATTTTGCAGTTTTGAGTGAGTTTCTTAATCCTGAATTCTAACTTGATTGCACTGTGATCTGAGAGACTGTTTGTTATGACTTCAGTTCTTTTGTATTTGCTGAGGAGTGTTTTACTTCCAATTATGTGGTCAATTTTAGAATAAGTGCCATGTGGCACTGAGAAGAGTGTATATTCTGTTGATTTGGGGTAGAGAGTTCTGTAGCTGTCTACTAGGTCCACTTGACCCAGAACTGAGTTCAAGTCCTGAATATTCTTGTTAATTTTCTGTCTCGTTAATCTGCCTAATACTGACAGTGGGTTGTTAAAGTCTCCCACTATTATTGTGTGGGAGACTAAGTCTCTTTGTAGGTCTCTAAGAACTTGCTTTATGAATCTGGGTGCTCCTTCATTGGGTGCATATATATTTAGAATAATTAGTTACAAATTAGTCTTGTTGAATTGTTCCCTTTACCATTATGTAATGCCCTTCTTTGTCTTTTTGAATCATTCTCTGGCTGCCCTTAACAGTTTTTCCTTCATTTCGACCTTGGAGAATCTGATCATCATGCTTCTTGCGGTTGATATTCTCATGGAGTATATTAATGGTGTTCTCTGTATTTCCTGAATTTCCATGTTGGCTTGTCTTGCTAGGTTGGGAAAATTCTCCTGGATAATATCCTGAAGTGTATTTTCTAGCTTGTTTCAATTCTCTTCATCTCCTCTGGTACTCCAATCAATTGTAGGTTTGGTCTTTTTATGAAATCCCATATTTCTTGGAGGCTTTGTTCATTCCTTTTCATTCTTTTTTCTCTATTTTTGTTTGCATGTCTTATTTCAGTAAGATGGCCTTCACACTCTGATATCCTTTCTTCTGCTTGGCTGATTCAGCTGTTGATACTTGTGTACACTTCATGAAGTTCTCGTGCTGTGTTTTTCAGCTCCATCAGGTCGTTTATGTTCCTCTCTAAACTGGTTATTCTAGTTAGGAACTCCTCTAACCTTTTATCAAGGTTCTTAGCTTGTTTGCATTGGGTTAGAACATGCTCCCTTAACTCATCGTAGGTTTTTATTACCCATCTTCTGTAGCCTACTTCTGCCACTTCATCCATTTGATCCTTCATCCGTGTCTGTGCCCACATCCCTTGGCTGGAGGGAGGGGGCTCCTCTTCCCCGTGTGGCTCTCAGGTGGGCCACCACACCACACTGCTCTTCCCTCTCTCTGTGGGTCACACCTGCCTTCTAGTCAATTTTGATGACAGAACCTGGATACTTTGGTTGCTGGTGAAGGATTCACTCACTTATTATGGTTTATTTTGATGGGAGCCCCAGCTTCTAGTAGGCCATCTTGGCCCTGCACCCACCAGTAGCATTTCTATATGCCCCAGAATGTATTTTCAATGGAGTTTATTTTTAAAAAATATTGGTAGGATTAGGGTTATCTCCTTGCATAACCTCCCAGGGTTTGAAAAACATTCATTTTCACAGGTAAACACTGATATGTTTGTAAAAATAAGTTAGATTACTTTAAAGTCAAAATGAGTTATGGTGGAATTTAGAAAGATGTAGGTTTGAATATCAGCTCGGCCTCTTAGATTAATAACTTTGATTATACTAAAGTTATGAAACTAAAGAAAACTTTTGTTTCTTCATTTTAAAAATGGCCACAAGTTGCTGTGGGATGAAAAATTGTGTAAATGTATAGTTTGGCATGTAGTAGGGATTCAATAAATGGCACTTGCGTTATTATTGTCTCTCAGTGAAATAAACAACTATCACATTGACAGCTCTCTACTTGACATTGTCTACCACAAGCCAAGAGGCAAATTCAATTTAGCTAAGCAATCCTTCCTGAAAACATTCATCATATGATGAATTAAACACTCTGATTTGAATGTATGCTCTGCAAATCAGTCACATGAAGTCCTGGTGTCTATTTCCTAAGGGGAAAAATCAAAGAGCTCACATTTTTTGTTTACTTGAATATCAAGTACTATCAAATACTTTTTTTTCTCTTATTGATAAAAGAGTGTTCTACACATCAGAAATAGGATGAAATTTTATGTTACTGCAGCTGTGAACACAACTTTTTAAAAGTCTGTCCTCACTTTTTCATACCAAAATTATGACTGATCTTCCACATATAGGCATAGGTCAATTCTCCAGAAAAAAATATGAATTATTGGAGGAAATTTTCAAATGCAGGCATAGAGTAAAATATAATGAGAGGTTCACCGATTATTTTAATTTAAATATTTGTTTTGTGAAACTAAAAGTTATCGAGAGAGCTTGAGTATAAAATATTAATAAAGAAAATATATTATTTAGAATTTTGAGCGAACTTGTGGTTCTAGGACTAAAAATGTTCTATCAAATTGTTAATTTTTCACACTCTTTCCTAGACTATAATATTCAAGAAAAATTGATGGGGGAAAAATGATGATTTCTCTGAATATCTCTTTAAAACCTTAGGGAAAATTATGATTATTAATTATTTAGCTAAGATGGACTCGCTGAAGCTTATTTATGTTCATGTTTCTAAAAACCAATATATTTTTGAAGAAAGTACATTTTCAATTAGATTTGGCCTGCTGAGGATTGTTAAATCAAGATATGTGCAAACAAAGAAACAAGCAAGAAAACTAAGTTTAGAGTATGAGAAACACAAAATAGTATAAAAAAAACTATTGCTGGGTAATTCAAGTCATTTTTCTTCCAGAGGAGCAACAGATCTCCAAAACATACAAAATTATCTAGAATTTGCTCTAATGAATAATGCTAGAGAAACAAAGTCTTATTATTGTAAGTCATTTGCTTTACTCAATGAATGTAGAGATCTACAGTCAGCAAAGCTGTTAATGCAACATCTGAAATATTAACATTATATGCTGGTTAAAGGTTTTCCAAATTTAAAAGTTAGCAACAGATTCAGAAGCCATTCTTTTTATGGAAGGGGAAAACACGGAATATTTTCTTATAGAAAAGCTACAGCTTATTTGTATAAGTTAAAGGACAAGGTTAAAATGTTAGATAAATATTAATTCCAGTTTTCTATATGCAGTGCACAGGTGCAACTTGAACAGCATATTATATGGTATAATCATTAAATTCATTCAACCAGACCTTAGAGAGTTAAAAACATATATTCGGAGGAACAGGACTCCTCGGTCCAAAGAATGAGAATGAAACAGTGCAGACTATTTGTGTATCAAGGTGATTCCAGTTTCCAACTGGGAAAACAGGACCGTTAACACCCACGTCCCTTGACAACTGTCCAATTATGTATATCACACTTGGCCTACTGTTTGCAGTAGAAGTAATCAATAAAGGATGTGGTTGAGTGAACATAGATTTTGGTTGAACCAATGCATGAAAACTTAATCATTTACTCAGAGAGAAGAAATCAAATAGAGCAGAGATGAAACAGCCACTAAGGGGTTTGTTGATTGTGCCACCAAGTTTGTGGGCCACAGATGAAAGTAATAAGGCAAATGGGATCAGTGACAGGAGAAAATGCAAAAAGCTATTCTTAATTTCATGAATTAATAGATATGTTTTGATGTATTTTTTTGGTCATTTTTAGGAAATTTCACATCAAAGCCCGGATGTTCCATTTTAAAGAATATATGAAAATTACTAGGGCGTGTCATTTCTCTCAAGCAAGAAAAAATTAATTTTCAGCTATAACAGAAAGGTAATTTTCACACTTGAAACTTTGTGCTGATTGATTTAAAGATCTCCATTGTGGAAAGTTTTCTAGGAAATAATTTAACTCGAGTTTGCAAGAAAATTTACAATTGGTATGGAATAAACCCAGAGATGGGTTAGTTGTGACCAATATGTATTAAACATATTTTTGTGAAATTTTTCTCCGTATTTTTTTTTAATAATCTGAGTATTTTGGAAAGTTGTGACACTTCTGTAAATGAACTACTTCAGTAAATGAGGCAAAAAAAGAAATGCCATGAGGAAAATATAGGGATTTTCCCTCTCTGTATTTACTCAAACTGTCTGTCTGTATAATAATAATATTTACTTGTAATTTCTCAACTCATTTTCTCTTTGTTTTATGGACCATAATTCTAGCTTTTATTGTAGTTTCACAAGGCAATTTTTAGTATTTTAGAACATCAACTCTTTTCTTCACTATTATTCCAAGCGGGGGAAGAACAGTATTACAAATGCTTATTTTCTGCTATGTTGCTTAAAGTCTTATGCAATTAATATTATTCAGATCATTGGCAAAAATAACAAAACTTGTTCACTTAACACCTTCCCCAATAACTCTAACACCAAGTCTGTATCTATTAATAATATCACTAGACAGGCAACTCTGTATTACCAAATCCTCAGTCTTGAGGGATTGTGGTGTGTTTTTCAATTGAGGGCTTAGTATAAATTCTTATAACCATTTTAGAAGCTTCCAGCCTTAGATCTTATTCACCGTTCATGCACGCTCAGTTGATGGCCTTAGACACACACTTATCCTAGACATGGCTATCCTCTTCCATTTCCTTTAAAGATATAAAATATGTTTATAGAGATAGGGCTACCATTAGTGAAACTTGTGCAATTGCATAGGTTAGGAAAAAGAGATTTAGAGGTGATGCTAAGCTTCATATGCAATTTGATTTATTTCTCAGCTGCCACCACCATAATTTCCTCTATTTGGGCTGTAGTCTGTTTCTTGCATGTTGCTACTAACCTGAGAAGGACAATTTAGGGCTATGAAAGGGCTGGTACATGTGTGTGTTTGTGTTTATGTGTGTGGGTATGTGCATGTGTGTTTGTGTGCACATGCATGTTTACTGAAGGATATCAAGTCTTTCAAGCAAAATGTTCTAAAAATGATCACAGAATTTACATCAAAGCATTTATTCAATGAGTGGACTTGATTTAATAATGCTTTACGCTATTCAGGATGCTGTTGTCTATCTTATAGAATTTTAGGTTTGGAAACATCTGCCTGTTAGTAGATCACCCTTTTGAATTATTTTGCACAGATGTTGAAATAATATGTGGAGGCTTGCACTCCCTGAGTGCTCCTCTGTAACCAACAACGATGCTGCAAAATCAGATTTGGATTGGAAAGCTGGTTGTGGCCTTGGGATACTTTTTCACTATGACCTCAGAATATGCATCCTCTGCACTGTCTTGTGCATTGTATAACATTATAAAATTAAGAATCCATGTCTACCATGAAATCACTGGTGGCTTTATTGTACTTTAGTAGATGGGAATTCTTTTTTTAATTAATTTTTTTTTTTTTTTTTAAATAGAGATAGGTTCTCACTATGTGGCCCAGGCTGGTCTCGAACTTCTGCACTTAAGTGATCCTCACACTTTGGCCTCCCAAAGTGCTGGGATTACAAGTGTGAGCCATTGTGCCTGGCCAGGAATTCTTACAAAAAGAATTAGTTTACTTGGCATAAAAGTAAAATGGGGGACAAATCTTCTTGCTCCTTTAAATGTTTGCCCTCAGGCACATTGGCAGGCTGCTGAGAGTGTTGGAACAGAATGGTCCCCAGTCCTACCCAAAACACATTCAGCTTCATGATACATCAAATATAGCTCTGTCCCGTCCCACTCCCAAGCTCCAAATAATACTTAAATAGGCAAATTAAAACATCAGATTGCCTGTTAGTGCCAAAATTCACCAGATAATTGTTCAGCTCTTCACTTAGCTTTGACTGTATCGACCAGGAATTCAAATCCTGGGATGGAGGCTAAAATATTCCAGATAAGAAACAAAGCTAAGAGGTGAGAATTATTTGAAGACAGGCTTATGTCTCTGGAAGTTTCAAAAATAATTATAAAGACCATCAGTAACCAAAGGGACATTTCAATATTTGTCCTGTGACATAGTAAGTGCTTAGTAGATGTTTATAAATAAATTTTTCCCTTGAAGTTTTATCTCTTTATTAATTAATTAATTTATTTTTGAGATGAGGTCTTGCTATGTTGCCCAGGTTGGACTCAAACTCCTGGGCTCCATAGATCTTCCCGTCTCAGCCTCCCAAATAATTGGGATTACAGGACCCCACCACCACACTCAGCTTATCTCTCTAGTTATGCTGGAACACAATGGAAATGTCATTTTGTAAAAATTATTTTATAAACATGTTAGGGGATACATTTATATGCTCCTACAAAGCAAAGCAAAGAATGCAGTCCTTTTCTGCTGATTTTTGGGCAGTGATAACAGCAGAGTCAAGTAAGTTCATAATCAAATGTACAATCAGCAGAGCTGGTTTGTTCCAAATAGACATAAATTGAATTCTTATCAGTCTCTTCTTTGTATTCAACCATCTGCATCTTCTGGGTTGTTGTTTGGAAGTAAAAGTTTTAAAAAATAGCTGAGTTGGTCTTCCATGGACTAGTTACCAATCTTTATTTAGAAGGATCACAACATTCACAGGCTGCTTGCCTTACCCATGACTGGCTCTGTCTTTCTTGGGTAAACACCCATACTCTCCTTTTCCTTTTTTTTTTCTTTCTTTCTTTTTTTCTTTTTCTTTTCTTTTCTTTTTTTTTTTTTTTGAGACAGAGTTTCACTCTTGATGCCCTGGCTGGAGTGCAATCTCGGCTCACTGCAACCGCCACCTCCCAGGTTCAAGTGATTCTCCTGCCTCAGCCTCCCAAGTAGCTGGGATTACAGGAGCCCACCTCCATGGTCAACTAATCTTTTTTTTTTTTTTCTTTGGTATTTTTAGTAGAGGGGGGGTTTCACCGTGTTGGCCAGGCTGATCTCAAACTCCTTACCTCAGGTGATCTGCTCACCTCGGCCTCCCAAAGTGCTGGGATTACAAGCATGAGCCAACGTGCCTGGCCTCTCCTTCTAAATATGTCTGCATTCCTAAACCATTTATCCAGTGATTACTGCATTTTACTTATTTTGTAGGATATCTTTAATTTCATTGGTACTGATATTTTAAACTATGATTATTATATTAGTAATGGTACTTATATAATGATTCCAATTTTACTTCACTAGGTACTTTTTAATGTTTCAAATGTCTTTCAAATAACAGTTTTACTTTTAAAACACCTCCCTGTATGTGTTTACAACTGATATAAATGGAAAGAAATTAGAACTTAACACAATCTATATCTGTTACGATAGTTACTGCTACCAACATTACTATTATTAAAAAGCTGTATCTTGGATATAAGATAACATAGTAAAAACCAAGGCCTTAACCGATAACTTCTCTTATTGTTATTATTTCTTAAGTCATAATGCTACTCTATAACAATCAAATGGAGTAAACAATGATTGCAAGACAATGACTGAAGGATGAATGATATGCCTTCCATGGAAAAATAGGTATCAGAAGTTGTTCAGGTATCTAACATTTTCTGTTTTAAATGAAATATTGGAAATATTGGTTTTAACTCCAGTTGTTTATCCAGATGTGCTCAACGGAGAAATGTCTTAACGGAAAAGCGTGACTGAAGCATAAATGGAAACTCCTCAAAGAAGAGATCTGGAAAGGTTACGGTGAGCCACAGCCACTGAAGCGAACTACATATTTCTGTGCTCTCTGCTTTCTTAACTTGTGAGATGTGACCTGATTTTTTTCTCTTTTATTCAAGGTCATCACTAAACTTACAGAAAACCAAAAAGAAAATACAACGAAGGAGGCACAGACAAAGAAGAGTTTAGATGCGTATTCTAAAATACCAAAATGGTTTAAAGTAACTTACGATGAAAGGGTCACTTAAGAAGGGCACTGCTTAAAATTTAAGCAGGCGGTAATGGAAAGCGACAGACCTCAAACAATTTAAGCCTTTCACAGTTGAGTGAATTCACAGTGACAGCAAGACGAGGATGTGCTAACTTACCTCTGCAGGACCTTGGCTATGGCTTCATAGGCTCTCCCCAGGCTGAGATCATCATCCAGTTCTGTGGAGATTTTACAGTAAGTGTCAAGGACCTATCAGGAAGAGAAATACATATTGAACATATAGCACAGCCAGATACACTGATGTTTCATTTCATAAGAGAAAAACTTAAAATTAATACTTGTTTTTAATGTCTATAAAAAATTTTATTGATTAAAAATTCATGTTGGTTTGGTTTATTTTTTATCTGTAGTATAACTTGTTTTGTGGCAATCTCTTTAAGCCATGACAGTGAGGCCTTACTTTTGGATAAAATAATTCTTTTCTTGCACAATTCCCCAAATCTTCCAATTTATATAACTTAGGCATGAATAAATAATTGAATGGTTTTTACATTATTTTAAAATATGGGACTATTATCTAAGGTAATATAAGGCAGATTATAATATTCTACTATGATAGCTTAAATATCACTTTTCTTTCTATAAATAGCTATTTGAAAAACATGAATTTAGGTACCAGGCAATTTCTAAATCTATCATTTTATTAGATGCATAGCTCACAGTTTGTGCATGTATACAGTTTACACTAAAAATATTTCTTACAAATGTATTTCATTACCAACAATCTCTTCAATAATCAAAAGATTACAGCTGCCACAGCCAAACATGTGATCTCAATTTAATTTAACACTGACATCATCTGTATGGTATAATTTTCCCTTTTCCTTTTTTCCCTCTTTCAATGGCCGGAAGGAGAAAAATACGTAAAATAGAATCCCCGTTCTTCCTTTTTCCTTCATTATTACATGACCCAACCTATTACACACATGAGGACACAGGAAATCTCCAAAGACCTCTATGGAAATCCTTTTTGCACATTTTCTAAGAAAGAATTAGCAAAAGTCATATGACGGCATTTGGAAGACAGAGTCAGTGTGAGGGACGACATAAAAACACCTTGTCTGTTACTGCCTGAATCAGGCAGCCTAGAAGGTTTAAGTCTGAGTGGCAGGGTTGATATTTTGTTTGCTTTCTCAGTGTCAATATTTGGGAAATAATTTCAATGAGGCTATTGTGACACTTCATAAAATTTGAGTTTCATGTGGTTTGCAAGTGACTGCTTGACATAATGCTGTTGTTAAAACTTATGGCTATATATTGACCCAGGGTTTTAATTCCTGCTAAAACCACAAAGTTCAAAATTTGGGGATTTTTTTTGTACTTTAAAAATGTATCTATTTTTAATAAATAATAACATATCTATCACCTCACCAAATTACCATTTCTTAATGTGGTAAGAATGTTAACAATGTATTCTTTTAGCAATTTTGAAATATACATTATTATGACCTTTGATTTTCATTTTCAAGTCTCCTAATAACCCTGTGTAAACCTGAGAATATTCTTTTCACCCTGTCTTACACAACAAGTAGCACTTAGATCTAATCTGATATGAATTGACGTAGACCTTTCTGAGTTAAAGGGCAGTGCCTCTGAATTTTGTGAATTTATAAGAGATCTTTTGGAATCCAAATATCAAAATATTTAGGAAGAGACTTTCTGGTGTCTTTTTAAGGTACATATAATTTATATGACATTCTAGAAGTTTAAAGTAAAGATCGAATATAATTATATTTTCTGCCAAAATAGTTCATTTGTTTTTTTCAGCAAATACCATTATTGTGTCTCAGGCACCATGTTAGACCACAGGATCTTAAGTAGATGAGAATATGCCTGTAACCCTCAAGGCATTTACAGTTCAGTGCTCCAGACTTTGGACTGATACAACTATGTGAATTAACAATGACTGAAGACAGGTTTTTCCAGGGCTAAAGTTGTGCTTATACTGCACCACTCTCTCATGGCCCTGATCTCCATGGGCTCTGAAGCACGTGGCAACAATCAGAGGTGCCCAATTTTATCTGTGAGGTGTGACTCTTCAACCCATGGATAGAAGGGTAGGTTCCCAGGAAAATACAGGTAGATACTTCAGTGTTGATGGCTCCTATCCCACACCACTGTGCAATAATTCCTGGGAGCAGAGGGGCAAAAAACAGCTTTGGCCTTGTACTTGATTCCATAGTAGCTTCCCCATGGAGACAGATGTGGCCTGCTGAAATGAAAACTAACCTTAGAATAAGAATACTTGGATTCATGTGCTAGCCTTCCATACCCAACACATTTGGGCCAGGAAATCTCTTTAAGTTTAATTTCCTCATAGTAAAAAAGAAAGTCTACCTCTGAGAATGGTTGTGGCACTGTGAGATAATATAAAGTGCTATGTAGATATTAGGACAAGAATTCTTTGGGAACCTGTTAATTAGCCACCAGTGAACAGCTCCGGGTAGGAGTGTCCCTCCTCAAAGTAAAGACAACTGATCTTTTTTGTGGGTTGAGAGAGTGGAGAGAGTGTGGGTATTTCCTTAAACAATTTACAGAAAAACAGGAAACATATGGGCAGTAGGACAAGTATAGTTCATTATTGACCAAGTAGGGAAAATGTCAATCACATGAAATTCACATGAGGGTCTTGCAAAGGAACTGCTCTAAATCAAAGACACACCCTCTGCTCCTCAGGAACATGAGCTGCAGTGGGAGAGAGGAGTGCATACAGGTGGAGTCATAAAAAGATTACTAGACAAAACACAGTGGATTGGCAAATTGTGTAGTTCAAACTAAAAAGCAATAAAATGAGTGGAAAAATAATATGATACTACAAATTCTGTAGAAGATACAGATGTTTTAATTTACAAGAAAAATTCAACCCTATTAAAAAGTGGGCAAAGAAGGTGAACAGACACTTGAAAAGATGACATGCATGTGGCCAAAAAGCATACAGATAAAAGGTCAGCATCAGTGATATTTAGAGAAATGCAAATCAGAACCACAATGAGATACCATCTATCATCAGTCAGGATAGCTATTATCAAAGTCAAAAACAACATATGCTGGTGAAGGTTGTGGAGAAAAGAGAATGCTTATACACTGTTGGTGGGAATGTAAATTAGTTCAACCATAGTGGAAAACAGTGTGGCCATTCCTCAAAGGGCTAAAAACAGAACTACCATTCAACCCAGCAATCCCATTACTGGGTATATACCCAGAGGAATATAAATCATTCTACCATAAAGACACATGCGTGCAAATGTTCATTGCAGCACCATTCACAATAGCCAAGACATGGAATCAACCTAAATGCACATCAATGCACACTGGATAAAGAAAATGTGGTACATATGCACCATAGAATACTATGCAGCCATAAGAAAGAATGAGATAATGTCCCTTGCAGCAACATGGATGCAGCTTGAGGCCATTATCCTTAGTAAACTAACACAGAAACAGGAAACCAAATACTGCATGTTCTCACTTATAAGTGGGAGCTAAATGATGAGAACTCATGGACACAAAGAGGGGAACAACAGACACTGGGGACCTGCTTGAGAATGGATGGTGGGAGGAGGAGGAAGACCAGAAAAGATAACTGTTGGGTACTAGGCTTAGTACCTGGGTGATGAAATAATCTGTACAATAAACCCCTGTGACACAAGTCTACCTATATAACAATCCTGCACAGGTACCGCTGAACTTAAAATAAAAGTTTTTTTAAAAAGATACAGATGTTTTATACGGCTTTATAGCAGGCAACTTTATCTGCTTAAAGCAGGTAAGGTATAATCTACAAATTAATAAATACTGATCAACTTGAATCACTAGACAAAGAGTGGAACGATTTTTACAAAGAATACTTCAAGTATTATAAGAAAATACAGTGTGGCAATCTGAGGGGTGCACTGCACTTGATTGACTATCCCTGTGGCAGACAGTATGTTGGAAACAGAGCCAGGATCGGGATGGTTAAAATCTAGCATTGCAAATCAGAGATAGGTAAAAATAAAGGATCCCCAGGTACAAATATTTTGATGAATTGAAAATATATACAATATAAAAATATAAATGAATTTATCTATCTTTAAAGTTCAAGGGAACTAACTTAACCTTTGTCAAAAGACAGAGGAGAACATTAATTTAGCGTGCTACTGTGTAAGTTTCAATGGACACCAAATGACATGATACCAAAGTTACCAAAGTTGGCAAAGCCAGTTTATACACCTCATAAGAATTGAGTGCTACATGGCCACTCTATCCAATTGCTCCAATAATTTCAGTGAGTAATGAAAATGAAGCTTTGAAAACAATTTCTATGACTTCAAAGAAAACAGACTATCTTCTTACCAAAATGAAATAGATGTACTTGGTAAAAACATTTTCAAATAAAATTCAAAGTTCTTAAAATAAAATAATTGCTATTGGTCACCTAAAAACAAAACTAGTAGAATACTCACCAGGAAAAAATGAGAGTGTACAAAAGAACAATGCTGGGGATATGCTACAGATTCTTTGAAGAAGTGTTGTTGTAAAATGAAATTTAAGGATTATTAATTTATTTTTACTGCAATAGTCTAAGGGAATATCGAATTTAAGTCAAACATTGTCAACTGTCAAAAAAAAGTAGAATATCTATCTGTCTTAGAGAAAGTAGAAAAATATCCTTGCCCTCTCAGAAGATAGGAATTTAAAATTTATAAGAATAAATTTTGTGCCTGAGCTTTGCACCTTTATGGAGACACATAGAAGACATTATTACGTCTAATAATTTCGAGCACCCAGTTGTCTTTTTTCCTTTCTATGCTTAGGACTACCAGTTAGGAGAGTACCTTGGACAGACAAAAATGAACTACAGCTGATTCTTGAACGACACAGGTTTGAACTGCATGAGTCTATGTAATGTGAATTTTTTTCAAGCAAATGTAGATTAAAAAATACAGGATTTGAAGGATTGGGAACCTGCCTGTGGGAACAACTGTATTTGGTATTCATCCTCCTTTCTGACTTCCTCTGTTTTCCTATTTCTCTCCCCACTGCAATTCCTCTCTTATATAGCTTTATTTTAGAAACCATTAAAACATAAAATTCCACCAATCTTGGCCCATATGTTTGCTTTAACCACTGAAACTTTAAACAACTATGAGAACTATCACTTCAGGCCTACTTTTTCCAAATTAGATGAAACTGTCTCCCACCCCTCTGCCCAGCCAGCCTTTATAGAAAAACACTGTTCCAGTTAATTTGTTTTTAAAAAGTTTAAAGACCTAGGGCGCACCCAAGATGGCCGAATAGGAACAGCTCCAGCCTCCAGCTCTCAGTGTGAGCGACATAGAATACCAGTGATTTCTGCATTTTCAACTGAGGTACCGAGTTCATCTCACTGGGTCGTGTGGTGTCGGACAGCTGATGCTGGTCTGCAGATGCAGCCCGACAAGCGAGAGCTGAAGCAGGGTGAGGCATCGCCTCACCTGGGAAGCGCAAGGGGGAAGGGAATTCCTTTTCCTAGCCAAAGGAAATTGAGACACACAACACATGGAAAATTGGGTAACTCCCACCGTAATACTGCACTTTACCAAGGGTCTTAGCAAACGGCACATCAGGAGATTATAGCCCACACCTGGCCCAGAGGGTCCCATGCCCATGGAGCTTCCCTCATTGCTAACACAGTAGTCTGAGATCTAACTGCAAGGCAGGCGGCAGCGAGGTTGCCCGCCATTGCTGAGGCTTAAGTAGGTAAACAAAGCCGCCTGGAAGCTTGAATTGGGTGGAGCCGACCACAGCTCAAGGAGGCCGGCCTGCCTCTGTAGACTCCTCCTCTGCGGACAGGGCATAGCTAAACAGAAAGCAGCAGAAACCTCAGCAAAGGTAAATGCCCCTGACTGACAGCTTTGAAGAGAGCAGTGAGTCTCCCAGCACGGAGGTTGAGATCTGAGAAGGAACAGACTGCCTGCTCAAGTGGGTCCCTGACCCCTGAGTAGCCTAACTGGGAGAAATCCCCCACTAGGTGCAGATCAACACCTCACACCTCACATGGTGGGGTATACCCCTGAGAGGAAGCTTCCAGAGCGAGAATCAGACAGCAACACTCACTGTTCAGCAATATTCTATCTTCTGCAGCCTCCGCTGCTGATACCCAGGCAAACAGGGTCTGGAGTGGACCTCAAGCAAACTCCAACAGACCTACAGCTGAGGGTCCTGATTGTTAGAAAGAAAACTAACAAACAGAAAGGACACCCACACCAAAACCCCATAAGTACGTCACCATCATCAAAGACCAAAGGCAGATAAAACCACAAAGATGGGGAAAAAGCAGTGCAGAAAAACTGGAAATTCAAAAAATCAGAGGGCACCTCCCCCTCCAAAGGAACACAGCTCATTGCCAGCAATGGAACAAAGCTGGACGGAGAATGACTTTGACAAGTCGAGAAAAGGTTTCAGTCAATTGAACTTCTCAGAGCTAAAGGAAGAACTACGTAACCAGTGCAAAGAAACTAAAAACCTTGAAAAAAGATTTGATGAATGGCTAACTAGAATAACCAATGTAGAGAAGTCCTTAAAAGAACTGATAGAGATGAAAACCATAACACGAGAACTACGTGACAATCGCACAAGCTTCAGTAACTGACTCGATCAACTGGAAGAGAGTATAAGTGATTGAAGATCAAATGAATGAAATGAAGCGAGAAGAGAAGTGTAGAGAAAAAAGAGTAAATAGAAATGAACAAAGCCTCCAAGAAATATGGGATTATGTGAAAAGACCAAATCTACGTCTGACTGGAGTGCCTGAAAGTGACAGGGAAAATGGAACCAAGCTGGAAAACACTCTGCAGGATATCATCCAGGTGAACTTCCCAACCTAGTAGGGCAGGCCAACATTCAAATTCAGGAAATACAGAGAATGCCACAAAGATACTCCTCAAGAAGAACAACTCCAAGACACATAATTGTCAGATTTGCCAAAGTTGAAATGAAGGAAAAAATGTTAAGGGCAGCCAGAGAGAAAGGTCGGGTTACCCACAAAGGGAAGCCCATCAGACTAACAGCAGATCTCTCGGCAGAAACTCTACAAGCCAGAAGAGAGTGGGGGCCAATATTCAACATTCTTACAGAAAAGAATTTTCAACCCAGAATTTTATATCCAGCCAAACTAAGTTTCATAAGTGAAGGAGAAATAAAAGCCTTTACAGACAAGCAAATGCTGAGAGATTTTGTCACCACCAGGCCTGCCCTACAAGAGGTCATGAAGGAACCACTAAACATGGAAAGGAACAACTGGTACCAGCCATTGCAAAAACATGTCAAAATGTAAAGTCCATTGATGCTAGGAAGAAACTGCATCAACCAATGAGCAAAATAACCAGCTAATATCATAATGACAGGATCAAGTTCACACATAACAATATTAACCTTAAATGTAAATGAACTAAATGGTCCAATTAAAAGACACAGAATGGCAAATTGGATAAAGAGTCAAGATCCATCAGTGTGCTGTATTCAGGAGACCCATCTCACATGCAGACACACACATAGGCTCAAAATAAAGGGATGGAGGAACATCTACCAAGCAAATGGAGAACAAAAAAAAGCAGGGGTTGCAATACTAGTCTCTGATAAAACAGACTTTAAACCATCAAAGATCAAAAGAGACAAAGAAGGCCATTACATAATGGTAAAGGGATCAATTCAACAGGAAGAGCTAACTATCCTAAATATATATGCACCCAATACAGGAGCACCCAGATTCATAAAGCAAGTCCTTAGAGACTTACAAAGAGACTTAGACTCCCATACAATAATAATGGGAGACTTTAAAACCCCACTGTCAACATTAGACAGATCAACGAGACACAAAATTAACAAGGATATCCAGGAATTAAACTCAGCTCTGCACCAAGTGAACCTAATAGACATCTACAGAACTCCCCACCCCAAATCAACAGAATATACATTCTTCTCAGCACCACATTGCACTTATTCCAAAATTGACCACATAGTTGGAAGTAAAGCACTCCTCAGCAAATGTACAAGAACAGAAATTATAACAAACTGTCTCTCAGACCACAGTGCAATCAAACTAGAACTCAGGACTAAGAAACTCAATCGAAACTGCTCAACTACATGGAAACTGAACAACCTGCTCCTGAAGCTACTGGGTAAATAACGAAATGAAGGCAGAAAAAAAGATGTTCTTTGAAACCAGTGAGAACAAAGATATAACATACGGGAATCTCTGGGACACATTTAAAGCAGTGTGTAGAGGGAAATATATAGCACTAAATGCCCACAAGAGAAAGCAGGAAAGATCTAAAATTGACACCCTAACATCACAATTAAAAGAACTAGAGAAGCAAGAGCAAATTCAAAAGCTAGCAGAAGGCAAGAAATAAGTAAGTTCAGAGCAGAACTGAAGGAGATAGGGACACAAAACTCCCTCCAAAACATCAATGAATCCAGGAGCTGGTTTTTTGAAAAGATCAGCAAAATTGATAGACTGCTAGCAAGACTAATAAAGAAGAAAAGAGAGAAGAATCAAACAGACACAATAAAAAATGATAATGGGGATATCACCACCGACCCCACAGAAATACAAACTACCATCAGAAAATACTATAAACACTTCTATGCAAAGAAACTAGAAAACCTAGAAGAAATGGATAATTTCCTGGACACTTACACTCTTCCAAGACTAAACCAGGAAGAAGTTGAATCCCTGAATAGACCAATAGCAGGCTCTGAAATTGAGGCAATAATTAATAGCCTACCAATAAAAAAAAGTCCAGGAGCAGATGGATTCACAGCCAAATTCTACCAGAGCTACAAGCAGAAGTTGGTACCATTCCTTCTGAAATTATTCCAATCAATAGAAAAAGAGGGAATCCTCCCTAACTCATTTTATGAGGTCAACATCATCTTGATACCAAGCCTGGCAGAGATACAACAAAAAAAGAGAATTTTAGACCAATATCCCTGATGAACATCGATGCAAAAATCCTCAATAAAATACTGGCAAACTGAATCCAGCAGCACATCAAAAAGCTTATCCACCATGATCAAGTGGGCTTCATCCCTGGGATGCAAGGCTGGTTCAACATATGCAAATCAATAAACGTAATCCAGCATATAAACAGAACCAAAGACAAAAACCACATGATTATCTCAATAGATGCAGAAAAGGCCTTTGACAAAATTCAACAGACTTTCATGCTAAAAACTCTCAATAAATTCGGTATTGATGGAATGTATCTCAAAATAATAAGAGCTATTTATGACAAACCCACAGCCAACATCATACTGAATAGAAAAAAAACTGGAAGCATTCCCTTTGAAAACTGGCACAAGACAGGGATGCCCTCTCTCACCACTCCTATTCAACGTAGTGTTGGAAGTTCTGGCTAGGGCAATCAGGCAAGAGAAAGAAATCAAGGGTATTCAGTTAGGAAAAGAGGAAGTCAAATTGTCCCTCTTTGCAGATGACATGATTGTATATTTAGAAAAAACCATTGTCTCAGCCCAAAATCTCCTTAAGCTGAGAAGCAACTTCAACAACGTCTCAGGATACAAAATCAATGTGCAAAAATCACAAGCATTCTTATACACCAGTAACTGACAAACAGAGAGCCAAACCATGAATGAATTCCCATTCACAATAGCTTCAAAGAGAATAAAATACCTAGGAATCCAACTTACAAGGGATGTAAAGGACCTCTTCAAGGAGAACTACAAACCACTGCTCAGTGAAATCAAAGAGGACACAAACAAATGGAAAAACATACCATGCTCATGGATAGGAAGAATCAATATTGTGAAAATGGCCATACTGCCCAAGTGCCATCCCAAGGCAATTTATAGCTAATAATAAATTGATCCAAGGCAATTTATAGCTTCCATGTCATTCCCATTAAGCTACCAATGATCTTCTTCACAGAATTTGTGAAAACTACTTTCAAGTTCATGTGGAACCAAAAAAGAGTCTGCATTGCCAAGACAATCCTAAGCCAAAAGAACAAAGCTGGAGGCATCATGCTACCTGACTTCAAACTATACTACAAGGCTACAGTAACCAAAACAGCATGGTACTGGTACCAAAACAGAGATATAGACCAATGGAACAGAACAGAGCCCTCAGAAATAATACCACACATCTACAACCATCTGATCTTGGACAAACCTGAGAAAAACAAGAAATGGGGAAAGGATTCGCTATTCAATAAATGGTGCTGGGAAAACTGGCTAGCCATAAGTAGAAAGCTGAAACTGGATCCTTCCTTACACCTTATACAAAAATTAATTCAAGATGGATTAGAGACTTAAATGTTAGACCTAAAACCATAAAAACCTTAGAAGAAAACCTAGGCAATACCATTCAGGACATAGGCATGGGCAAGGACTTCATGTCTAAAACACCAAAAGCAATGGCAACAAAAGCCAAAATTGACAAATGGGATCTAATTAAACTAAAGAGCTTCTGCACAGCAAAATAAATGACCATCAGAGTGAACAGGCAACCTACAGAATGGGAGAAAATTTTTGCAATCTACTCATCTGATAAAGGGCTAACCAGAACATACAAAGAACTCAAACAAATTTACAAGAAAAAAACAAACAACCCCATCAAAGGATATGAACAGACATGTACAGATGTGAACAGATATGAACAGATATGAACAAAGGGCAAAGGATATGAACAGACACTTCTCAAAAGAAGACATTTATGCAGCCAACAGACACACGAAAAAATGCTCATCATCACTGGCCATCAGAGAAATGCAAATCAAAACCACAATGAGATACCATCTCACACCAGTTACAATGGCAATCATTAAAAAGTCAGGAAACAACAGGTGTTGGAGAGGATGTGGAGAAATAGGAGCATTTTTACACTGTTGGTGGGACTGTAAACTAGTTAAACCATTGTGGAAGACAGTGTGGTGATTCCTCAAGGATCTAGAACTAGAAATACCATTTGACCCAGCTATCCCATTACTGGGTGTATACCCAAAGGATTATAAATCATGCTGCTATAAAGACACATGCACACGTATGTTTATTGCAGCACTATACACAATAGCAAAGACTTGGAATCAACCCAAATGTCCATCAGTGACAGACTGGATTAAGAAAATGTGGCACATATACATCATGTAATACTAGGCAGCCATAAAAAAGGATGAGTTTGTGTCCTTTGTAGGGACATGGATGCAACTGGAAACCATCATTCTCAGCAAACTATCACAAGAACAGAAAACCAAATACTGCATGTTCTCACTCATAGGTGGGAATTGAACAATGAGATCACTTGGACACACGAAGGGGAACATCACACACTGGGTCCTATTGTGGGGAGCGGGGAGGAGTAGCATTAGGAGATACACCTAATGTAAATGAGGAGTTAATGGGTGCTGCACACCAACATGGTACATGTATACATATGTAACAAACCTGCACGTTTACACATGTACCCTAGAACTTAAAATATAAAAAAATATAAAGTTTAAAGACCATGGTAGAGTCACATAGAGTTGTAGGAAATAATACAGAGTGATCCACATACCCTTCGCTCCGTTTTTCCCAGTGATGACTTTTTTCACAATTATAATACAATATCACAATCAGGGAATTGACACTGATATGTACCCACTGACCTTATAAGTACTGTGTGCTAACCAAATAAGTGCTAGTGTTTGACAGTGCAGTAGAGAAATTATAGATAATAATGATATATTTCAAAATAGCTAGGAAATTGTAGTTAATAATCATTTATTATATACTTAAAAATAGCTAATAAATTTGTAATGTTCCCAACAGAAAGAAAGGATAAAGGTTTGAGGTGATCTATATCTCAATTACCTTGATTTGAGCATTATACATTTTATACAGGTATCAAAATATCACAGGTAACCCCCAAATATGTATAGCTATTATATATCAATAAAAAAATTTAAATTTCACCGGCCTTATTCAGATTTCACTAGTTTCACATGAACTCATGTGTGTGTGTGTATAAGTTTTATGCTATTTTGTCACATGAATATATTCATGTAGCCACCACTGCAATCAAGATACAGAAAAATTCCATCGTACAATGATGCCTCATGATATGCTTTCCTAGAAATTCATTTTTGTGCTCCTTAAAGAAGAAAAAAGAAAATGATGAAGGAAAATCTCTCTTTTTTTTTTCTCTTTTCCTTGGGTAAAAGTTCTTCCTTGGGAAAAATTCTGCAATAATTTGGCATCTCTTCTGTACCCCTTTGGTCATCTCCTTTAACTTGAGCACTTGTATGTCCCTGGCAATTTCCTCAGCTAAGTGAGAGAAAAAAAGGAGTTGACTAAATTTATTCATACTTATACTTAGGTGTGAATGACTCAAACATCATTAATTCTAGCAGAGGAAGTTGCAGGTTTAAAAAGAAAATGTTTGTTAGCCCCACCTCGTTTCTTCTAAACTACATTTTATGCAGTTTAATAAAGTGCAGTAAGATAATTCAGACAGTGTGTGGCAGGAAAATTTGGGGGCAAAGGTTATAAAATAAAAAGCCAGCTGCCTTGGCTTGAAATCTAACCTTGGATATGATCTCTTAATCTTTTAAGTGGGTACTGGTTTTTAACGTTTTTTTTTTTTTTTTCTTTGTCTGCCGTACCTTTGTGTTGTCTAGAAGCTCCACAGCTTTTTCTCAATGTCCCTTATCATAGAAGTGTGGAAGAGATGAAAAAAGGAAGAGGGAAATGCGCAGAAGCAGATATGATCCCTGTAAAGGGAACTGCAGCTATTTCCATTCCACCCTCTTATCACTTTCTTCATAATGCCCAACCTTCAGAACCAATGTATTATGCAAAGAACTCTTCCAGTACATTCCACTAGATGTGGCTGCTAGATTTAAAATTATATTTCTGCTCTTAAAGACCTTACTATGTAAGGAAATAAGACTTACAGACATTGAAATTATATAGTGCTGTAAGTCTGTATAAAGGGCTGAAAATTTAGTCTAAAAACATTAATCCATTACACAAATACTGAGTGTCTTTTATGGGCAAAGCCTTGTTCTAGGTGCTATGGATACAGCAGCCAATAATACAAAATCCCTGGCCCATTGCAGCCTACATTGTATTTGGGCAATGGGAAAACTACTTGTAATGAAATAAATAAATAAATAAATAAATAAATAAATAAATAAATAAATTTCAGATAGTTGTAAGAACTATGAAGGAATACAACCAGGAGAAGCTTCATATGAGAACTCTATAATAACTCTATCTTCATATAAGAACCCTATCTGCATTTTAAAGGAATAACAGAATTGGGGACGCTGGAGCAAAAGTCTGGAAATGAGAATAAATGGTACAATGAGAAAGAAGAGAAAGCTTTGCTAGGATACATAGCTGCAGCAATGTCCAATAGAAAGTGTGTTTTAAAATGCATTCACAGAATGTTTGTCTAGTAATGTGGACTAAGTTATTGAAGTTTCAACTGATATATTAAGGTACAAATTTTCAAATGGCAATTTATCTTTTTTATTTCAAAGAAAGAATTTGTTGTAGAGAAGGTAAGGCAGGTCATTCACTTTCATTCCTTTATTCTACATACACATAACAATAGTCTTCTGCAGGACTTTAAAAACAGTCATAGTTTTTGTCTTTCTACTTTCTGAGCACTTCAACATGTTTGGTTAAATTTGCCGCATTCAAGATGGTGCAAGTGGCTGCCTTGTTTTCCGTTATTCCAAATTTTCAAGATTTTATTCAGCATTGTTCCTGTGCCTAGGGAAAGGAGAGGAAGTAGTTTTCTTTCTCCCTCTGGCACAGCACTATGCATGTACAGCTCAAACTGCTATGACCAGATCACACAGGTCAGTGACATGAAATTTAAATGGGCCTCTGCTCTCTGGCTGGTGACCTTAACTATCACTGTTTCTGTGTGAAAGAAACAAGCAAAAAAACACCATAGAAGCCATCATATGAAACAAGTTCTAAAATGTAGCCTATTTGAGATGGGAGCTTTGCAATTTTGCAAAAATTTCAATGAACACAAATCTTTTTATTTTACTTCTTAATTTTTTTCCTCTGTACCTATTCCTTTCTCTGCTTGCCACCCTTCCCATTGTTCTTTCTTCCTGAGTTAACTCAATGTTTGAAGCAGTAAGGATTCCTACTCTGAAGACATAGACCAGGTCTTGGAGGAGCCTTGTGAGGCAATGAAATCTTCCTCTGGGTGTTCAAATTTTCTCCAAACATCATAGGTTTTTGAGTCTGGCAGGTGTTCTACTGAGCTGACTGACAGGTGCCAGGTGACTTAATCCCTCTGGGCCTGTTTCCTCAGGTGCAAAATGGAAATGAATAAAGTCTATCTTGAAGGAGTGTTACAAGGTTTCAATAAGATGAACTATGTAAAAGTACTGCCTAAGGATTTGAACAAAACAATTGCTTAATTTGCCTTAGTGCTTATCTACCCTAGTTGTTCTCAAATGGGGGTTATTTTGCCCTTGCCAGATGGCATTCGGCAATGTCTGCAGATGTTTTAGGTTGCTATAATTATTGGGGGGTAGGGGTGCTACTAGCATCTAATGAGTCAAGGCCAAGGATGCTGCTAAACATCCTACAATGCACACCATAGCCTTCCCCATAACAAATAATTATGCAGCTCAGAATGTGAATAGTGTCACCGTTGAGAAACCCTCAGCTGGCCTTCGCTTGAACAATTTTCATGATAGGAAATTATTTCCTAGTGAAGCTAGCCATTCAATCACTGGAGAGTTACCTGAGAAAAACATTGGTTCAGCTCAGGCAAAATCTGTAACTGTCACCTGCTGGCCAAGGTTGTGCTTTGTGAGACAGTAAAATAAGCCCATTCTTCTTGTGACAGTCCTCCCAGTACTGAAAGGTGGCTGTTTTCCCTCCCCAAACCCCACAGACTTATAGAAAGTCATGCAGGACACTCTGAAATAAATGAGAATGAAACCCCTACAGGTTAGCCATATTTCGACATTTTGTTTCCAGTTTTGTCTACAAGTCCAAGAGAACTAGAAGAGTTTAAATAAACCTAACTAGATCAAAAATTGTCTACAAAACCATAAAGAACATCAGACAGATTTCTCTGTTAACAAGAAGTTATGAGTCCTTTGCCCAGGGTACATTTTTTACCCGTTTCTTCCTTCCCCACCATAAAAAGTCAGCATAGCTAATATTGTGTCATACATCCCCTACCCAAAATCCAAACTGTGTCATTTTCTAACAAAAGTTTAGCACTGTTCTCCATACAATGCATTCCTTTGAGGAAAAAAGGCAAAGATACAGATTTATACTTATGTAATGAGAAATACAGAAATAAAAAATCAAGTTTGCCATCTTGAGCTTGAAATCATTGTCAAATCTTATTGGAAATACATTTATTCTGATTTCTGGCAATCTAACCCCCTTTAGCCATTTCACAGTTGGTGAGCAGAGAGGATGTTTCTGCCTCATTTACAGTGTCTGAACATGATTCAGACAATCAACTACAACATTAGTCAAAGGAATCAGTGGCTAATGATTTCTGACAAGCACTGCAGTAACAGGCTGAGGACCAGACTGGGCAGCCACAGCATTCAGGGCTGTTTTAGAGGAGCCAGCAAATAGGCACTGGTGGAAGATAATACACATGAAGGCAAACAACAGTGGCCCCACATCACTTAAAGGCTCTTACATACTTTATGAAAAGACATAGTATCTGACATGCAATAAAAACACCAATTTTTTTCTACAAATATGTTATCTTGAATGGACACTGAGGACAATCAGGGATGTAGCTTTGTAAACCATAACACACAAAAGTGGTTACATCTTTTGCATTCTGCTGAAATTACACTCTTAAATCGGGAATAGTCTGGCCTTATAATTATTAATATTGATCATTTGAGTATGTACTCTTTCTCCCTGAAATCCATTATTCATCATTCAGAGTATCTCCCATACACTGACGGCTTACATTGCCCAGCACCTGAAGTGGAGGCTGTATGGTCAAGGGCAGGAAAGGCTGAGTATTGCAAGACATGAGTACTAATTTATCTTCTGCCATGAGCTCATTGTGTGACTATGGGCAAGTCACTTAGTTACCTCATGCTCCAGTTTACAAGTCTACTAGATGATGGAGATGAATCAGATGGTCTCAAATTCTCCCTTCCAAAAGTATGATTTGGATTTTGGAACTCTACATTGATATATTTAATAGTCAAACATATGTCCTAATTGTTTTCACTAATTTATCTTTGGCTTCACAATTCCTGATCAATTTGCTTTGTCTCTTTAAACTTTCTTTTTAAGAAGCAAAGGGATGAATCATTGCATTTGATTGAAATTTTATTTTCATACTCTCTCCTCATTTGATAAGTCCTGCAGAGTTTCAGGGAACTGCTTTTTTAAAATGTCCCTACATTGGAATAAATGACAGAAAGGAAAGCTCAATTAACAATACTGTTTGGTTAGTGTTAAACAGCAATTAAATGTAATGATCAGTGCTGTACAAAAATAGCAAATTTTTGTTTTACAGTCAGAAGTTTTTAAGAATTTGATGAAAATCAAGATTAGCCTTAAATGTAATAGCCTGATTAAGAATACCCAATTATCTTTCACATGCTGAGTTTACATTGCATTTTCAAAAGCTGTAAAACATAAATACATCAGAAAATTTCCAAGAATCTTTTTTCACCTAAAACTCTCTCTTTAAACATCCAACATCCAGATGACTCTGAAACCTCAAAATAATGAGACAAAATTTCATATGCAGTTAGAAATAAAAGTTTTCCTCAACAGTAAATTGGAACATATGGCTCAAAACTGCCATTTCCTAAATTGGTCATTATAGTTTTGTATTACCTTAACAAGATACATATTGATGAATAATTTTTATTCTAACTCTTAATTGTTACTGTACTATAAATCAAAAAGTATAGAATATTTATCCTGTACAGCCCAATCACAGTGTGAGTTATATTTACAGTTTCTTGAAAGAAAATTTCCCAGCCCTTAACCTTCTTTTTTTGTTTGTTTGTTTATTTTTATTTTTTTATTTTTTTATTTTAGTTTTGCCATGTTGCCTAGGCTGGTCTTGAACTCCTGGGCTCTTGCAATCCACCTGCCTTGGCCTCTCAAAGTGCTGGGATTACAGGCATGAGCTACTGTGCCCAGCCCCCAGCCCTTAACCTTTTGCTAAGGAAATCCATTGGAGATCTCGGGTTACATTTTGCTAGGAAGCCTTGAACAAGGAGTAGCCAATTCATTGGCAGTCTGGCAATCTCTGAGGCAGCCTGATACAAAAATTCTGTGCAATGTAAGATTAAAGCGATTAGTTTAGTGTCATCAAGTCCTCTTAGGGAGTTCAGAGCAGCTGAGTTGTTAGTAATGGCAGAGGTGGGAGGGCGCTCAGACATAATGGAACAGCAAGAGACCAACTGACTCATGTCAGCAGAGTGAATCGATGGACTGCTGCTGCTCTGGAGGGGGAAATAAGAAAACTCAGCCCCTTGTCTTCCAGGGGTCTTCCAGTTCCCAAAAATCTTTTGGTCTGTGTGCTTCTCCTGGGAATTCGTAGGATTAGGATTTCTCTCCTTGCCACAGCAATCTTCACAATCAACTCTCATACTTGAGGTAATCTGAATGAATCTCTTTCTTGAACCTCAAGAATAAAACAGAGAAGCACTGAAAGATAAAACAGCTGCCTTAGAGCTAAGGCTGTAAATAGATAAAGACCTTTTCCTTCCATGTGTATCAGTGAGACACAATACAGGTTGATTCTTTCAGCCTGTGTCTACTGGCAAGAGAAATAGGCCAGTAGACACAGGTTACACACAATGATTAGTGACATCCTTGTCAGAAAAGATATGAGAGAAAGTAAGTTGCTTGTGTGTTTTTTTTACTAATAAATTCTCACACTTCACTTGGTTATGTTTCTAAGAGGATTCAAAGTGAGTGGGACAAATAATTTCATTATACCTATGATAACATTACCAATAATATCAGTTCTCAGTTATTTATGGAAACTAAAGATGGTGGTGGCAAACTGAATCAAATAAAGTGCCAGTCAAATCTAATTTGACCAAACAGGTGTTGTCACTTGCTTTGCCAAAGCAGAAATGTCAATATTTACAACTAGACTTACAATGTGCAGGACTCTAGGAATCTCATCCGAGCAGTATAGACCTTTCGCTAAGGAATGGGCCCAGCTCTGTCTCCCTCCAGGCCCTTGTTAATTGCAGGCCCCACTGCCTGCATTGTTCTTTCTCATTTTACTCCTACTCTTCCAGTACTTGTACACACACTCTCTCTCTCTCTCTCTCTCTCTCTCTCTCTGTCTCTCTCTCTCTCTCATACCACTTCTTTGTGCTATTCCAGCACTTACCACATTGTGAAACGTATCTACTTATTATCTGTCTCCCTCTAGTTAGACTGTAAGCACCCCGAGGACAGGATCCATATCTGTTTTGCTCTCCATTGTGCCCCTAGCTCCTAGTCTTATGTTAACATCGAATATTGTTGAATGACTATTGTAGAGCCCTTGGGAGGTACTAGTAGTACCTGTAGAAACATTAACATGGCTATAACAAACGTATGTATTGACTTTTGCATTCTACTTCATTCAATAAAAGGGAAAAAAACATGACACTTTATACCTATGGTAAATGAAAAGTGTATGAAAAATTTCAGTTAACAGTCAGTCCTGGAGAGATAAAGTATCAGCAAACAATCTTCATAGAAGAAGACTTAAATGAAATTTCAGGCTGACACAAGAACCCCCTATCTAAAGGTGTGTTTGGTTTGTTTGATCATATTCTCAAACAAATAAAAGTTTCCCCCATTACGAGTCCAAGGAGTCATTATGCTAAATGTGGACAGATGGATCCTAGTATTTGGAATGATTCTTCTTATCTGTGGAGGAAATATAAAACATTTTTTCTTCCATTTACTCTAGAATAATAAGAGACAAATACAGTTTCTATCCAAAGATAAGTACCAAAATGAGGCAGACAGGTAAGCTGTGAAAAGTCACTAGCATGGTGACAAGTCTCTCAACTTCTCCCCACTGGCCACTTAACCTTCTTCCTCTTGGCCACCTTGAACAAAATGGTTTCTGGCTCTGCCGAAAAGGATCAGGGAGTGTTTCACATTGGTGGGTGACTATCTAGAAGTTTTTAATGAACACTAATCCTACGAAAATTTCTATATTTCCACATGAACTGATTACCATGAGGAAATCTCTCTCCCCGCTGGCAGCAAAGCCATCATCTATTCATCATACCTCTTGCTGGATTTCTTTCTCATTTAAGGCAGGATTCAATAAAATTTCATTGTAGTTTCCCTTTCTCAGAAATCCACGAAAGCCTTGAAAAACATGTTGAGCATATTCTGTCTGTTCAATTTGATATCCTTTCCACCTCAGGCCATTATTCTGGTAAACTCGGTAAACCCTAATTTAGATCCACGATGTAATGCTTCCATATCAGGCTGTGTGAACACATTCCTTTAAAATAAAACATGGTAGAAAAGTCTTCCACTGAATGCTTTCACACAGAAGAAGCTTCGTCTATTACCCTTTCACAGTGATAGAAGAGACAAGAAAACAATTTATGAGTCATTTCCATTCTGACAGAAGCGACAATGACTGGAAATGCGATGCCTGCCAAGAGCTTTTATCAAGTAGATTATAACAACTAGTAATAAGTGTAAATAATAAATGTCTGGGATCTTAGGGGAAGCAGTGGCAATAGGAAATGATTTTTGGTACTTCTGATGGGGTTCTGCTACTCTTGGAATTCCCTGGCTTCCCAGTAGAGTTTTGGCCTGACAATAAACAACAGTTTAGTACTTTATCTAATCCCAGCCAGGAGGTGAGTTCAACAGCAAGCTTTTGCAGATGTTCACATTCAATAATCTATCCATAATTGATGAAACAGGGAGGTCAGATGTAATGGCTGCTACTATTCCAGCAACAAATAAATGGTTATTGACAAAACAAGCCAGTGTGGCGCAGAGTGCTGAGCAGTGACAGGTAGGAGCCGGCACTGAGGCAGAGGCACGGAGGACTGTGCGGCTCTTCATCTTGAGAATTCCTCAGTGAGCCATGTGCGGAAGGGCCACACTGACACAGAAGCAGATGGAGGTGACTTGTCAGGGAGAAGGGAGGCTGCTGAAGTACAAAAAAAGATAAAGACATGCCGAGGTGGAGAAAATGCTGAGTGAGCCACGGACAAGGCTGGGGACCAGGGTAAGTACAAATGCATCAGAAGTTCAGAAGTGCCTTTGAATGTTCGCACTGTGATCCAGATGTCTAAGTTGCATTTATCACGCAGCGTGTCTTCACTCACAGATCTGCTGTCAAACTGTGTAGCCTGGACAACTCCAACACCAAAGTGGATGCATGGGATGCATTGGTGCCCAAATCCTCCCACTGAGGGACTTTCACAGGTATTGCACTTAACAGCGTGGACTGTGAATACCTTTTCCTCCCCCTATGCATTTTTTAAAAAGTCCATGAAAATCACTTGTACAACTTTAACAATATTTTCAGATAACCGAAACATACAAAATTGTAAAGCTACAAAGTTTCTCAACACTGGAACTAACCTGAAATAGATGTTGCTTAGAATCAAATGTACTGGAAAGAAATGTGAGCAGAAGGCAAAGTTTTCTTTAATAACAGAAAACAAACATTGTACTTTCTTCACCTCAACCTATGCAAGGAGTATAATAAAGCATTAATCGAGTATACTTTTATTGACTGAATAAAATTCAAGATCTACATCCACAAATAAGCAGCTGAAATCCTACTTCCATTCCAATGCTAAGAAATAATGTTTTTTACACAGTTTACTGTGTAATATTATAAGATGAAGAATGGTAGGATAAAATGGTAGTTATTGCTATAGGTAGTCATAAAGAGGCTTGGGACACAGAAGTTTTAAATATTAATATTCATAAAATCACTTAAATCAATTTAACACTTTTTAGTGGTTTATTTAGATGTGTGATTTATTTTATTCTTTGCAACCAATGCCTTTGATCAGCTCTGAAATAACGTACGAGCTGAAAATAAAATGGCAAAACAAACTGCTGCTAGTATTCTTATAGTAAGCTTTAGGTTTTATAGCAGGAACTAGAAAATTACTGTTACATTTGGTGCTTTTGAATTACTTATCAATACTTAGACATTGAGAATTACAGAGCCCAGGAGGAACAGTAGACAACATTGCCAGTTGCCCTGCTTCTTTAGCCCTGCCATCCTCCCAGCTGGTTCTGCCCATTTGGGAGGAACTTAGACCTGTCCCTGTCCCCAGGACTGCTCCTGTTCCTGGTCTGGCAGGGTGGAAAGTTGGCATCACATCAGTTTGCCATGGATCATATCACGTTTTTAACCTTTGTTAAAGTGCCTGGGCTTTTGTCCTGTCCCTTGAGACCAAGCATGCATCCCAAGGTGCATCCCAGCCTGGGGAGCTACATTCCAGTCTTGTTCTTCTTGCTTGAATCTCTGTCTTGGTGCCTAGCCTGGTCCCTACTCACTGCGAGTCTGGAGACCTACCCTGCTGCCCTCAGTATGCCTGAGTCAGCAGTCCCACCTTTGAGCCCCAGTCCCTGTGGCTTGGTGCTTGTCACTTGCCAATGGCAGTCACTACCATTTATAGAGCAAAACTACATGTGCAGAGTGTCTTATATTCATAGTATATTCGATCTTCACAGAACCTTGAAATGTATATTAATATTCCCATTGTACATCTGAGAGAAATACAATACAGAGAAACTGAGTGCCTTGCTCTGGAGTACACAGTGAATTGGTGAAGGAGAAAGGATTTGAACCGGGTTTATTAAACTTCCAAACCCATGTTCTTTAGCACTGTGATATGCTTGCAGCTGGATCACACTGAGCATGATTTTGCTGACCTTGACCTTCACCTACAGCTCACTGCCTTCTGCCCCAGTTGCCAGAAGCTATCCTCCACTCACATACAGGGACATTCATCACAGCCCAGTGTCTGATGTTCTAGATGTCAACCTCACCATTGCCTGGTCACAGCGTTGCATATTAGCAGCTCCTATTTTTTCATCATGCAGCTTAATAATTAGAGGTAATAACATCCAATACTAACTTAGTATTTTTAGGTCATTCCTTGGCCTGAAATGAACCCCTTTTCACTTAGAAAAAAAAAGCCATGCTTGAAAGTGACCTCCAAGGGTAGCTATGGTCCCACTCCTTATCTCTCCTCTTCTCCCTTTTTGCTTTTCTCCAGCCTCACTGGCTCCAAGCCCCCAGGCACACTGCCACCTTAAGGCTTTTGCCCTGGCCACCACCACTGCCTGGGTGTGCTTTCCTCAAGTATCTGCATGGCCCACTCTCTCATAGGCTTTCAATCTTTCCTCAAAAGTCAGCCTCTCAATGCAGCCTTCGCTGATCACCCATCTATAATTCCCTCCACCCTACCTCTTGCCGTGGAACTTCTGACTCATTATTTTGTTGTACTTTTTTCCATAGTGTTCTCATTGTCTAGCATACTGTTTAATTCACTTGTCAATTATGTTTCATCTTCATTGTTAGTTTTCCCCAATGGGGTGGAAGGTCCACAAGAACAAAGATGTCTGTCTGCATTGTTATTGCTGTACCCAAAGCGCCTAGAACAAGCGTTGGCAATATGTGCTCCAAAACTGTGTTCTTAAGACTACATGTGTGAGCTAATTTAATCTTCTTAACACCCCATGAGATGGCATTATTATTATTATTATTCTTGTCTCTTTAAAGGTGAGGAGACAAAAGCACATAGAAATGAAGCCACAGGGCCAAGGTCATACAACTGGTAAATGGTCAAGAAAGGACTTACACTTGACCATCTGACTTCAGATACAGCATACTTATCCAGCCCTCTCTTCCACCCCATTGACAAGTAGCTGCCTGACAATGCCACCATGCAGGCTAGGCTCCAGCTTCTGGATCTTTTTGGTACAACCTGTCCTATTGTGGATCGGCCAAGATTACAACAATAGTGTCTTGCAACAAGGTCCATAAGGGAACTGAACAAAGTTTAATGACTTGTCCAAGGCCAAGAGCTTGGTGACAAAAACCACAACCAGAATCCAGGATATCTGATTCCCAATTTGGTGATCTTTCTGGTATTTTCAAAACCCATTTTGAAGATCCTAATGATTACCTGGTTAATACTTTCCCATTCCCATGTAACATATTACAAAAAACAATTAAGAAGTAATTTTGGCTTTGCAACCATGTGACAAATATTAATGTTTATTCATACAATATTTTCAATGGAAAATGTTTTTTAATATCTATGATATTATAGACATATAAAATGGAGATATAAACAATCATTCTGCTGTAAGCTACTATAAACTCATAGGGAAAATGAATAAGTTTAATTAAATTTACCAAAAACGTATAGTTAAATCATTTGCATTACAACAATAAGGACCAATAAACATACATCTTTTTACTATTCCATTGTAATTTTCATCAATATGCTATATTAACAAATATCATCTTCATTTTACAAAGCAAGGGGTGGTAAGAGATTTGTCTGTGATCTGTTAAGCCAGCTGTGGCAGCATGAATAGCACAATCCTTGCACTAACCCAGCAAATCATACTTTTACTATTCTGTCATTTTCACTAACATTTATTGAGGAAGTAGCATATGCCAGACATAAGTCTAAGTGTTTTCTGTATGTTAACTCATTTAATCCTCACAACCACATTATAACTTAGATGCTAGAGTAATCTTCCTGCTTCAGGTGAAGAAACTGAAGCACAAGATGGGCTAAATAACTCACCCAAGGCTTCAGGATTAGAAGTGGCAGGAACAGGATTTGGAGTCATGCACTGTGATTCCAAGGGGCCAACCTCCTAATCACTAGATCATAATCATATGCTGACAATGGTTGAGATGGCCACAGAGAAAATTAAGATTGATGAAAAGGTCCCTGTCCCCCTCCTCTTCTTTCATTTTATCCAAAATTATAAGCATCTCCCCTACCAGATCCTTCAACTGAAAATCTAGCAATCAGCACTTTCCACATGCTCTTTGCCTTGCATTTACTGAGTTGCTAGTAGACAGCAAATTTGCGTCTGCAGCAAGAAGACAGTGAGGATTGCAGGTATAATATGTTGCTTACACTGCTTTTAGAAAACAATATTACTTTTTCTTTTTACAAGTGCCTTAACTGTAGAGCTGAACATATTTCACTGTCAGAAAAACATCCAGAGAAAACAAAGCAAATTGAGCTAAGAAGTTATGTCATAACAAAGGAAGAATCCGTGGTATCCCATTATCTATAAAAATGGAGGGGAAGAAGGAAATGGAAATAAGAAATGGAAAGTAAGAATTCCTGACATCTTTTTCTCTGGAGAAGCTACAAAGCAGTGGGTCATTTCTAGTCTGATGCCACCTAAATCTTTCTTTTCCTTTTTTTTTTTTTTTCTTTTTGAGACAGTCTTGCTCTGACGCCCAGGCTGGAGTACAGTGGCATGATCTCAGCTCACTGCAACCTCCGCCTCCCAGGTTCAAGCGATTCTCCCGCCTCAACCTCTCGAGTAGCTGGGATTACAGGTGTAAGCCACCGTGCCCAGCCCACTTGCATCTTCTGCTTATGTCCTGTTGTGCTTTTCTCCCAACTGTGCTGATTCCCAACTGGTCCAGCAGCAGAGGGGTGATTTCGTTTTTAGGCTTCAAGTGTTATTCAATAATAATTTCCACTGGACAAGAATAATAAAATGTTATTAATGCCAATAAGTAGTTCACTAAGTGTAACAGATGAGAATGTTATTAAACATTTATATAGGAAACTTGTGACAAGGCTCAACAAATGAGTTTAAAATCACCTTACTGACAACTCTACCAATTGCAACAACATCAGTAGTTAGACGTGTGGGCTCCTGTCTGGCTCTGCATCTGCTAGCTTTGTGACCACGGCTGACTAGTTAATGGATGTCTCAGCCTTCTTTTCAAGCAGCTTCTCCCCCAGTAGCCCTACTCAGAACAGTTTCACTCCTGCAATGCTCCTACTCCAGCCTGGCTGGCTGCATTTTGCTGCCCTCCCAGGCCTTTACTCTTGCTGCTCCCGCTCCAGTGAGGGAACAACAGTTTCCCTGTTGCTTCTCTAGCTCTTGCTCCCTATTATAAGAACGGCACTGGTATATGTCTCTTTTCCCTGTGGATAATGCAGTCTTGCACTATAGGAACAATCTACCTGAGCAAAAACAAATTCCCCAGACCCATTATTCAACACTGTGCACCAAACTGAAGTCTAAAACATCATCAACATAATTATTACCATTTTTGATCACAGGGACTTTGGACAAAATTACTCAGGATTCCAAAATCTATACAGCTGCATTTTCTCCCTATTTTATTGTTTTTGCTTTATAATTTATATGATTATTTTTACTTTATGAATTCATTTTTAAATTCTTTTATTACTTGTTAAGCATTTAATAGTTTTCATTAATGTTGTGGGTCGAGATGAGCTGTTGAAATGACTAACCTGCTACAATCAATCCTACACTAAAGATTTTTACCATGAACAACCTATATAAAACCTATTAAAAACATTAATTAAAATCTTTAAATTTTAGTGGAATGGAAAGATAGAATAGTTTACTTTTTAAGCAGTTTTTCTTTTATTTTTTATTACAAAATCAGTATGTGTTAATTGTAGAAAATGTTGAGAATACAGATCCCAATGTCTCCCCAAAATAGAAAAATTAAAGTCATTCATTATTCCAGCTTCTACAGATAACCACCAAAAACAGTTTGGTAGTTCTAACATTTTCATATATTATTTATGCACTACATGTATATGTATTTATATATAAGTAGGGTCATAATGTACACTGTTTTATAACCTGAATTTTTGTTTGACAAATCAGTAATACTTTTATTGTCATAAAACGTTTATTCATTTTGTAAGTTTTATTGGCTGCATTGTATTTCAGCACAGGATACCCAACAATGATTTATTCAATGTGATATTACTTTACATTTACTTTTTTTTCCAAATTTTTCACCATTCCAAATAGCATTTATAGCATTGTATACAGAGGTTATAGCCAAATCTCTGTATATACTAATGATTTTATGAACAATATTACAGCTCAATATTTGTACACATTACTAATTATTTCCCTTAGGTAAATTCCAAAATGAGCAACTCTTGAGTCAAAAGATGTGCAAAATTTAAACCTTAAAACAAAGCTACCATTTACTGAATGCTTACTGAGTGCCAGGCACATTACTTCTTTATCTTATTCAATTGCCACAGCAACTTTATCATTCCTATTTTTCAGATACAGAAAAGGAAGCCTACAAACTAAGTGACTTGCATTCTGTCAGTGACTTGCATTCTGTCAGTGACTTGCACTGACAGAGTGGCCAAGGGCTGCGCAGGCCAGCACCTGGGATCTTCTGTTTGATGGGTGGGCTCATGGTAAACTGGAATTCCAGGGAATTTTAGTATTCCTGGAAGCAACTCTTAACCAATGAATGGTGGGAACTGGTAGATAAATACACCAGCTCCCTCATCTCTCCCCTGGGATAACTGATTTGTCTCTACACTGTTTCCTAGAGCATCCGAGCAAGACTGATCCATTTGCCCACAGTAGTAACTGGCTTGGCAGTACACCTTTTGTTGGCTTCCTTCTTTTGCCTGACTCCCTGACTGATAGAATCCCTCCCAAATAAGCCACATGCACTCAATTCCATGTCTCAAAGTCAGCTTCTGGGAAAACCTGAACCAAGTCATCAAGGTAGTGAGTTCAACAGTGCAAAAGCGTTCACCTATTGCTGCCTGTGCTTTTGTAAAAACTCAAAGAATGCCTCGTAAGTTTTTATGAAATGTCCAAAAATGTGTATTTGAGCAAGAACTATGTGACACATTCAGGTTGCAATCAAAAATATTTTGTGACCGTGTTATTTTACGTTATTTATTTATTTGGGAAACTCTGGCACATAGAATCAAGTTAGCCACATTCCCTAGAGCAGGGCACACTTTTATCATTGGTCTGTGTGTGTTCCCTCAATTGTTCTTAATAAATTTTTCTCCTTCATCCTCCCTCCTCACTCTTACTCCCTTTCCTCTCCATAAGCCCTCTCTAATGTGTCCCTAAAGAGTTTTTCTGGGACAGATATTCCCAGGAGCGGGCTGGTGTGCCACCAGGAAATCACATACAGAATTTCACTCACACCATCCCTCTCGGAATGATGGCCACACCAGCTTATCCTCCTAACTGCAGTTCTTGTAATCTCACGTCCTTGCCAACCTTTCACACTATTTGGATTTCTAACTTTCTAATGTTTTGTCTCAAAGTCATGCTTTTGTGCAAAAGAATATTAAACTCCTCCCTTGAAATGCTCACAAAAGAAAGCTGTAACACACATCTATACAATCAACCCATGATCGTTCAGGTGCCAAATGCCATTTTGTGGTTTCTTTATCTTCTTTCTCTTTCTCTATTCTCTGCTATCATCTTCATCATTAAAAACAATAAATAAGGGGCCAGGCAAGGTGGATCATGCCTGTAATCCCAGCAGCACTTTGGGAGGTCGAGGCGGGTGAATCATTTGAGGTCAGGAGTTCAAGACTAGCCTGGCCAATATGGTAAAACCCTGTCTCTATTAAAAATACAAAAATTAGCCAGGCACAGTGACTCACGCCTATAATACAAGCAGCACTTTGGGAGGCTGAGGCAGGTGAATCACTTGAGGTCAGGAGTTCAAAACCAGCCTGGCCAACATGGCAAAACCCCATCTCTACTAAAAATACAAAACTCAGCTGGGCATGGTGGTGTACGCCTATAATCCCAGCTATTCTGGAGGCTGAGGCAGGAGAATAGCTTGAACCCGAGAGGTGGAGGTTGCAGTGAGCAGAGATTTCGCTGCTGCACTCCAGCCTGGGCAACAGAGTGAGACTCCATCTCAAACAAATAAACAAACAAATAAATAAGGGTCAACAGAGGACAGTCATGGGAAAAAATGGAGATCTAATCTTAAATTCATTTTACTAGTTATTAATGAAACTTATGTGCTGATTAAGGGAGAAAGTTGAAATTACCGGGTAAAATAGTTTTTTACAAGTATGTGGATTGAATATTAGGAGTATGGTATTAATGCTATTTTTAAATCCTAGTATATGTTATTTTTGTTGTGCACAAAAATTTTTAAATCCTAGTATATGTTATTTTGTTGTGTATAATTTCTAAATGCAATATTACTGTTAATTGTAGATCCATAATTATACTAAAGACATCTTTGAGAATGTTTTGGATAAGTTTTAATGTATTTGATTACATTTTTTCTTTCTGAAGTTACCCCTTTCATCTCTTAGAGGAATTATATATAATTTGGCTAAATTTGTAGTGAGGAAGTATGATCCACATACTTATTCCTGTTTAACACATCTAATCCTACAATAATCTCTGGGTTTTTCCAGGTGTAATGCCTCTTCTTCTTTCGCAGCCTCCAGATCAGCGAGTGCTAACAGCTGTGCCATTGCCTCTAGGTCTGTCATACAATTAGTCTGGTGATGAACTATGCAGGTTGCTTTATTGCCCTAGCGAACACTTTCATATGCTAGGCCTTGAACTTTAAGGAGTATACATACATTATGTTCCATATGTCACTATTCAGTATAGTTGATTAGAATACTCAATTTTCAGATTTTTGAACCTCATCCTCTTAGGATGCACTAAATAAAAAATTTTATCCTTTCCTTCATTCTTCTCTCACAAAGAGTATCAGAAATTTTTGCACTGTTTCTTAAAATGTGAATACCTAGATACAAAAACTTCAGCTTTGTAAAGATCTACTGTAGCAGTACTTTTTAAAAAACGAATAAGTAAAATAATCATGAAGTTTTGGCCCAAGTGCTATTCTAGATCTCAAGGGAAACTAAAACCAGCTTTCACATTTAAAAAAAATCAATTTTATTACTAGAAAATTTGTATTTACATTAAATTAGGCCACAGACTTTCTTTCCTGACATAAAACATTTCTTTATTTGTAGGAAAGTTTATAAATTGTAAGTTGTTACTGTACAGATTTGTTTCAAAAAATATTTTAACTTTTTTGAGCTTTCTGATTTTCTACAATGCTTCTATCATTTAAATGGTAAATACTGTAATTTATATGACAAATACTATAATCATGGTAAAGAAAAGAAAAAGATGCATAGTTTCCTAAGCTGTAACATTGTAAAAAAATTAGACATTTTAGAAAATTAAATTAAAAATGATTTAAAGAGAAACTCCCCATTGATGAGGAAATGAAAAAACATTCAATTTACTGAGATTCTATTCTGTCATCTTCACTACAGAAACTATGTTACATTAGTACCATAAAGTTACCTGTTTCAATGTTTCAGAAAGGACACAACTTTAAATATTAAGATAATAACAATCACAAAATTATTAGTAAAACATTTTAAGTGTTCGTAATTCCCCAAGTATTAAAACATACTTTTATAAACTACCTAAAATGCTGTTTTCCAAGTAAGGCTGTTTCCAAGTAACTATTCAAAACAAGATCAGATATGGAATACATGTTTACACTATGCCTTAAGTTATTGTATAATAATTCTGAATAAGACATTTTCTATACAATTTGTAAATAAATATGTATTTTAAAATTAGAAAATACTATTTCCTTTTAATGTTGGTTTAAAAAAATCCTTTCTTTTGCTTATCAGACACTGAATATTTTGAATATCACTTGGCAAAAAGTGTGAAATGAAAATAAGGTACGCACGGTTTGTCTACTGGTGGAAGTGTGAGCGTGTGTGTGGAGGGTAATGCTAAATAGAAAGAGATCTGAGCCGCAACTACTGGGGGAAGTGGGGTCTGTAACAGCTGCCCCTTTTAGATTCCCCAAGAAGGAGACTGCCTGTGGGCCACAGGACGAAAGAATACAGCAGATGAAAACTCTGATGTAAAGCAGGAAAATGACTGCTGAGACTGCTGAGCCTACACCTGAATCATCTCAAGCCGAGTGGCGAGCCCTCTTTAGCACGCCTCAGAAGCTGGTGACGAACTACACACGACCAGGAGGCAAACTGGCTGCAAGCAGGCTTGTCTGCATGTTATGTATAATGATAACCAGCCATCCTCTGGGAGAAGGGGCCATGATTTCCTTTCTGGCGGCATCTGAGCTCTCCTCAGTTACCCAGACCATTAAACCAAGGATGAAGGGTAAATTTTAGGTAAGGATTTCTAACTAGTGAGTAAAGACAACTTCTGTTTAATGGGCAATGAGTAGCTCTGATGTTTAAAGAAAGAAATAACTCAATTTTTAAAAAATAAATGTCATATTTTTAAACTCAAAGAAAATCTATTCATAAATTAATAATAAAACATTTTTCACAAAATGTTGGTTTATCTTCTTTCCGTTATATAAAAATATGTGCCAATACAAAGATAAATTTAGGTACTATGTAATTTACATATGATAAATAGTAAATTACAATTAAGAATAAAGAATGAAATAGAGACTTTGAATGTATACTCAATAAATACTACCTACCACAGTATCATTGCTATACTATCCAGTAGTAGTTACATCAATCTGTACTGATAATGGTACCTTACATTTGAGAACTGTTTATAATTTAAAATGTAAACATACATTTTTAAATATTGGTCTTCACAAAGACACAGTGAAGCTGCCATTAGGATTGTTATTTTACAAATGAAACTGAGCCTCCAAGAAGTTAAGTGACTAACCTAAGGTCACACAGCTAGTGCATGGCAGACAGGACTAAAATCCACATCTTCCAGCTCCAAGGCTCACGTGCTCTTTCTGTACCACAGTTACCTCTGATGTGAACACTGTACATCCAAACTGACTGCCATTTCACATATTTGGCCACTTATAATTAGAATGCCATTGCTATGTATGACTTGACCTATATTCCATTAAAATGCTCTTTATCATGTAATCTACGTACATCAACTTCTCCTTCAAATACTTTTAACTATGTAGACTTTACCAACACATTTAACATTTGCTCCTATGCTAATTAGGGGTTTGAGAATACCATAGGTCTAGAGCAGAAGCCAGACATTGTGATTTTGTAGCTGTATGATCATCTAGCACTTTGAAAAAAAATTCTTTTATGTATATTAACAGTAACATAATAGTTTTAGTTATCTGCATGTTAGGCCCCATGAAACAAATTTTAGACACATATTCTTACTTAATTCTCACAAGGCTGTGCTGAGTTACAGAGTAGGATTATCCCTATCTTACAGAAGAGGAAACTAATGTTCAGAAAGGTTGAATCAGTCACTTGTTCAATGTCACATGGTGAGGTGGTAGCGGATCTGGGATTCCATCCTTGATTAGTTTGATTTTAGAGTCCATCATTTAATGATGCTGTTGTCCTCTCATTCCAAAGAGTTGATAAATATACTCTCTAAAAAGCATTTTGAGAGTACCTTATCTGAGAAATGCTAGTATTTACTGCCTTTACTTCATGCAAATGTCTAATGATCAAATATTTGGTAGCAGATGTGAGCATCTGTATGCATTCCAGGAAACTCTCATATCATGATGTCATATTAAACTGGCCCCAACTGTCATCTACATGCAGCCAAGAGGTGATAGGGAAGAGTGAGAATGCAGATATGAAGAAACCATTGCTCTTGTAGACAGACTGATTTAGACTACAGATAGAATAAATGTGGTGTCCATCAGAAACATTCATCCTATTATTATATCCTGCAGACATTCAGAACTCTAGAGCTGAAGTATTGGAAATAACACAGAAAGGACCCAAAGGAACACTGAGTCTCAGACAGCCTCTCTCTTGATTCCTCCTTTGCCTTGGCTTCTTTGTCCTCATTTCCTTCCCCTTTTGTTTATTATTTTTTATTTACATTTTTTTCTTCTTACATACACTTTTCAAGAATTTCTTACATACAGTGTAAGAAAACTTAAAAAATGATTAATGCAAGTGTATTTGCTTGCCTTGCCTTTCCCAGACTATGAATTCTGGCATAGCCCATTTGACACTCCTTTTTCTCTCAAACCAGCATTACCCCTACTGGGTTCTATTATGCACATAACAGTTATAATTTTTCAGAGGAATGGGTTGTGAAAAGCAGAGATAAGACTGCTGAAAGAGTCAAGATTTATTGACCTGAAAGAGAAAAAAAGGCAGGAATTAGAAAGACTAACTTTCTTGCAAAAAAAAAAAAAATGATGAAAAGCATTACCAGTGATTAGTAAAGAAAAGTGTGTGGATTTCAAAATACGCATGGAATTTTCTACCAGGAAACTAAGCTCTGTCAGTTACTCTCACCTACGCTTTAATCAATAGCTCTTAAACAGAACATAATCAAAATAAAAATTCATTAATTTGCTAATTATCTGCAGTTAGAAACTTAGCTGAATGTCAGTCCATGTGATTGAGTATGAATGTTTGTGCACCATTTAAGGTTGTTATCCATTATCAGTTGTTTTGTGTATGTAGTAGCAGCTATGCTAGATGACTGTATGCCTTTACAGGTTGGACTAGTATAAAAATTATACATGAATGTCAACATGATAATATTAGGCTGTGTTTATAAAGGGAAGCCCCTTTATAAACTAAATATAAACAAGTTATATATTTGCCAAATGGCATGAGGTATGTCATGTACGAGGTATATAATTATATTGTTAATGCATCTTACTCTAATATCTATGATCCAGGTAAATTGTGTTTACATCAGCCTTTTTTTTTTTGAGTATATAGCTAGGTTGTGGGGATTATTGATAAAACTGCATACTTTTAAAAAATAATAATTTTCTACTGTCTTGAAAAGCAAGGATTCTGTTTGTTGTAGTAAATCAATTTCTTGAATGCTTGGTAATTTTTTTGCATCTTCACTTCAGGAAGTGACATACACACACACACATATATATATGTGTGTGTATATATATATATATAGAGAGAGAGAGAGAGATAGATTTGTTACTTATTTAAGGTACTGGCTGCCATGATTATAGAGACTGAGAAATCCCACTATCTCCTGTCTGTGAACTGCATACCCAGGAGAGCTGGTGCTGTAGTTTGAAGACCTGCAATCTGGTGAGCCAGTGATGTAGATTCAGATGGGGTCTGAAGACCTGAGAACCATCAGTGCTGACAGTGGAAGATCAATGTCTCTGCTCAAACAGTCTGGTCAAGTAAATTTGCCCTTCCTCTGCCTTTTTGTTCTATTGAAGCCCACAATAGATTAAATGATGCCCATCCACATAGGGGAAGGCCATCTGCTTTGCTCAACCCACCAATTCAAATGCTAATCTTCTCTAGAAACACCCTTGGAGACATACCCAGAAATGTTTAGCCAGCTATCTGGGCATCCCATGACCCAGCCAAGCTGATGCATAAAATTAACTTTCACATATAATATTTCCACTCTAGACTTCCTTTTAAGCTCCAGACCCTCATATTTAACTGTCTACTTGAACTCTCCTTGAATATCTTTAAAACTCCTCCAATTCTGTGTATCCAAAACTGAACTCTCCATTTCCCCACAAGCCTTTCACATTCCCTACTCCTGTAAACAACACCAGCATCCATCCAATTCCACAGCCAGGAACTCAGGGCCCATCTTTGCACCTCTGTTTCCCTCACCTCCTACACTTAGCCTCTTACCAAGTCCTTTATAACTTTTGAATCTGTCTAGTTCCCTCCATCTTCACTACTACTGCTCAAGTCCAGAGACTTAGATTAGTGAAAAAATAATAAAACCCAATAATTATCGAAGGTTTATTATAAACCAGGGAGACAGTCTTTTAAAACTTTACATAAATTATCTCTCATCACCCTGTGTATTAGTTCCCTAGGGCTGACATAAAAATTACCACAAACTAAATGACTTAAAATAATAGAAATGTATTCTTTGCTAGCTTTGAAGGCTAGAAGTCAGAAATCAAGGCATCAGCAGGGCTGTGATCTTTTTGAAGCCTCTGGGAGAGGATCCTTCCTTGCCTCTTCTATCTCCTGGCGGTTCCAGGGATTTCTCGACTTGTGACTGTATCACTGCACTATCTGCCCTTGTCTTCATATGGTCTTTTCCTCTGCGCATGTGGCTTCCTGTCTTCTGTTTCAAATCTTCTGCCTTTTTCTTATAAGGATGTTTGTCTTCATATTTAGAGTCCACCTGGATAATCCAGGATGATCACTTCATCTCAAGATCTTTAACTTAGTTACCTCTGCATTCACAGGTGCCAGGGATTAGGAAGTGGATTTTTTTTTTTTTTTTGAGGGGAGTAGCATTGAACTCACTACCCTTTATGAAATAAGCATAGTTATTACTCCCACTGGATAGATGGGGCAATTGAAACTTAAAGAGTGTAAGGGACTTGCCCAGCGTCACATATTTAATAGGTTGTAGGGACTAAAGCTTCACATATACTTTCAGAGAAACGATTTCCATACTTTTCTGAAAGGAGTAACAGTTTCAAGTAAAGTAATTCATCCCTTGGATGTCAAATATTCCTTCTTCAATCTATTCATTACTAGACTATCCTATACCACTAGGAATAGGATAAACCAGCATTTCCACCTCTAGGAATCCATTCATGGATAAATTTGTCACATCTGATGAAACTGTTCACTGCCACATCCTTTACAATAAAAGTTACGAGAAACAACCTTAATGCCCAGCAGTAGAAGATGTTTGAATCCACTATGGCACAGTCACAAAATGGGATATCACGTAGACCTCTTAAGATAAGGTTTGTCCAAATTAACACAGGAATAGAAAATCAAATACCACATGTTCTCACTTATAAGTGGGAGCTAAACCTTGGGTACTCATGGACATAAAGACGAGAACAACAGACAACTAGAGGAGGAGGGCAATGGCTGAAAAACTATCAGGTACTATGCTCACTACCTGGGTGACAGGATCAATCATACCACAAACCTTAGCATCACAAAACATACTCAGATAACAAATCTGCACATGTACCCCCAAATCTAAAAGTTGAAATTACAAATAAATAAATACAATGAGACTTGCCTATAGTTAATAATGGTGTATTATATACTTGAAGTTTACTGACACTAGATCTTACATGTCCTCACACACATACAAAAGAGGTTAATATGGGAGCTGATGGACAGGCCAACTAGTTTGATTGGGGAAATAATTTCCCAATATATAGATATATCAAAATGTCACATCATACGTCTTAAATATATGCAACGTTTATCTGCCAATCTTACCTCAATAAAGCTGGAAAAATTAAAATAATAAAACTAGGCATGCCTTCATGCATCAGTATGGAAGAAATTAACTCAAGGTGCAGAACAGTGCATATAAAATGTAACAATTTTCTAAATAACACAAAAGAAACATATATATGCACTTTATAGATATTTGAATATATAGAATAGTTTTGGAAAGATAAGCCAGAAATGTGTAACTGTGTTTGTCTCTGAGAAAAGAACTGTGAGACTGACTACAGGGAGAGAAAGAAAATGTAGTTTTCATTGTGAATTTTATTGTATTGTTTGAATTTATTTTGTGCTTGCATTACCTGAGAGAGAAGGAATATCTATGAGCTAGTTTTCACCTAATTTTCCAACTTGACCTCCAACTGAATCTCATCTTCCACCTAAGTCCTTGCTTCCCAACACACTGAGTACGTCCATGTTGAGTGTATACACATGTGTGCACACGTGTATATCTAGTGTTCTATCATTGTGGACTCTGATGTTTTCTACATGTTTAAATCCTGTCTTTCAAAAACTTTTTTTTGGTGCAGCTTCCCTGGTGTTCAGTGTTGGAACCAACCACTCCTCCCTCTGCACTTAAAAAGCCCCTGTTCATCCTACTTCAAATTGTGGTTATGCCCGCAAGTTGTTTGCCCTCATTAAATTAACTCCTAAAGGGAAGTGTGCATCTCGTTGGTCTCTGTGGTCCCCAAGGTATCAGAAACAAATCTTTGCTGAATGCTAATCATTAACTAAAAAATATTAAGCATAAGAGTTATCTAGGAAAACCTATGTTTTCTATGATATCCGATTGTAAGGGGACTAGAAGAAAATATGTAGCCCAAATATAGTAATTCTACTTTGCAAAAAAATATCTAAAGGAACAAAGAAGATCCCAAAAGCTTAAAATCCAATATTGTGTATCAAATTGGATTATTACAAGAGATGTAGGTGAAATACTTTAAATACATAATAGAGGTAAGAGAAGAAGAAAAGATGACTTCAGTTATAATTCAGGAAAGATCACCCTTGACATTTTTACTTGTTTGTTTGTTTTTAGCCAAAAAAAAACCTGGTTGCAAAATAGCTGAACAGTGATTTGATTATAGAGCAGGCTACTTCTCAGACTGGGACTAACATCCACCTCCACCTCTGTTGTCTCCTCACTACCTGCACTGAAGAGCTACATCAAGGCAGCTCACTCTATTGCTTAATAACCACATTTTTGTTGGTGCAAAATTTCCCAAATCATATTATAAAATGACTGTAATTTCTTTTTTGTTATTTACTTTTTACCATCACTTAAACCTATTTCCTCTTGTCCTTGTTGATATGGGCATATAGAGGGCCATATTACTACATTTATTTAACTTTCACATATCCCAAAGAACCTCATAGTAATTGATTATATACCACTGTACCTTCAATAAACAATAAAACCAATTTTTAAAATGCTTCTAGCATATTGCTATTCTGCTTTAATCTCGGTAAAAAGGCACACCTATGTCAGGCCTAAGTCATTTCTGTTGGCCTTGTAATAACATATAATAAAATAAAATAAATACACTAAAATAATTAAAAATGGTAGTGATTAAAAGTTTAGCTTACTGTTAATGCAGTTTCATATTCCTCAGCAGCTAAGTGTGCTAAGCCCAAGTAGTAAGAGGCTTCCCCTTCCATCTTTTTGTCACTTCCTGAAGTGAAGATGTAAAAAAATTACCAAGCATTCAAGAAATTGATTTACTACAACAAACAGAATCCTTGCTTTTCAAGACAGTAAAATATTATTATTTTTTAAAGTATGCAGTTTTATCAATAATCCCCACAACCTAGCTGTATACTGAAAAAAAAAGGCTGATGTAAACACAATTTACCTGGATCATAGATATTAGAGTAAGATGCATTAACAATATAATTATATACCTCGTACATGACATACCTCATGCCATTTGGCAAATATACAACTTGTTTATATTCAGTTTATAAAGGGGCTTCCCTTTATAAACACAGCCTAATATTATCATTTTGACATTCATGTATAATTTTTATACTAGTCCAACCTGTAAAGGCATACAGTCATCTAGCATAGCTGCTACTACATACATAAAACAACTGATAATGGATAACAACCTTAAATGGTGCACAAACATTCATACTCAATCACATGGACTGACATTCAGCTAAGTTTCTAACTGCAGATAATTAGCAAATTAATGAATTTTTATTTTGATTATGTTCTGTTTAAGAGCTATTGATTAAAGCATAGGTGAGAGTAACTGACAGAGCTTAGTTTCCTGGTAGAAAATTCCATGCGTATTTTGAAATCCACACACTTTTCTTTACTAATCATTGGTAATATGCTTTTCATCATCTTTTTTTTTTTTTTTTTTTTTTTGCAAGAAAGTTAGTCTTTCTAATTCCTGTGGTATCTTACTAATTTTATTTCAGGAATTAACCACTTCTTTCCAAAAGCAAAATGTGTGAAGATATAACGTGGTTCAACGTGACATACCTCATACCATTTGGCAAACATATAACTTGCTTATATTTAGTATATTAAATATAACATTGGCTTCCAATGTGACTAACTCCTAGCTAATGCAAATGCTGAGTGATCTAACCTTTGTTTTTGGTCTTTGGAAAGTAAGTGATATGGTTTTGATGTTTGTCCTCTCCAAATCTCACGTAGAAATGTGATCCCCAATGTTGGAGGTGGTGCCTGTGGAAGGTGTCTGTCATGGGGGCAGATCCCTCATGAATGTCTTGGTGCCATCCTCATGGGATGAGCTCTTGCTCTATTAGTCTACATGAGAGCTGATTGCTTTAAAGAGCCTATCATCTCTCTTGCTCCTTCTCTCGCCATATGACATGCCTGCTCCCCTTTGCCTTCTGCCATGATTGGAAGCTTCCTGAAGCCCTCACCAGAAGGAGATGCTGGCACCATGCTTGTACAGTCTATGGAGTTTTAAGTTTAAAAAAAAAAAAAACTCTTTTCTTTATAAATTACCTACCTTCAGATATTCCTTTATAGAAATGCAAAATAGATGAATAGAGGAAGTATCCTTAGATTTCTGAGCTCCACATTCCAACCATGAAGGATGTCAGCAGGAACAATATTTCACGCCGCATTCACTCTCACCACTCACCAAATAACCACTGCTGATGCAGTGGCTCTTTGAAGACTTCAAGGAAATAGGATGGCAAATGCCAGTGACAGTATTTTTTCTTCTTTAGCTATTTCCCTGATTGCAGAGAATTACCCCTTCAAGATCTCATTTTAGCAGAGTTGATGATGCCAGTGATCCAGTAAGGGGAATTTTAACTCTTAAAATTCAGCTGGGCCCTAACTTTTTCTCTGGTATAGGATTATGGGTTCTGGGACTAGCGAAGGTAAAGACAGAATAGAAGAAAGAGGCTATGACAGGAAGCTACTTATTAGAGAGTTAAAAGTTGGCTGTATGTGGTATGTATTTTCTGTGTCAAGTGGTATAACTGTGTTAAAGCACTAGCAACTGGCTGGGCTGATATAGCACCATCATCTGCATCTAATTTTATGTGAGTGGAAGCTCAGCAAAGAGGAGAAAGGAAGGAAAACATCTATTACTACTGATACAGTTTGGAAACACCAAATATTAGTTTTTAAATAATATTTAAACATGAGAACTTTTCTTATTCACTAATAAGAGACAAAGTTAAGATAAAGTGAAAGCAATAACATAACAGAGAAAAATGTCAGTAAGAATAGGATTAACAACAACCAAAAAGAAAAGGTTACGTCTAAAATCTTGGCACTACTAAAATTGAGTGACACATCAAAACTGATGTTTTAGAGGACAGAGACATAAAGAGAGAGAAAATAAATAATAAAGAATAATTATGTAAGGTGTATGCTAACAAGTGTTCTAGGGAGAAAATAGAGCAGGGTAAGGGGAATTGGGAGAGCCAAGTGGGGGTCCAGAGGACAAAGCAGGTTTCAATATTAAATATGGTTATCAGAGTAGACTCCATTGAAAAGGTGGTATTCACAATAATGTGAAATTAAAAATACATAATAGAATTAAATTTGGGAAACTTGCATCTATGTGGAAATTAAAGATGCTCCTAAATGAACAGTGGGTCAAAGAAGATCACAAGATAAACCAAAAAATATTCTGAAATAGACGAAAATGAAACCACAACAAACCAAAATTTATGGGATAAAACTAAGATGTGCATAGAGGGAAATTTATAGCTATAAATGTCTATATTTAAAAATAAGAAAGTCCTTTCCATCTTATAAAACTAGCAAAAGAGGATACAACTACATTCAAATCAAACAGAGGGAAGGAAATAGGAAAGACTTGAGTGGAAATGAAAAAATAAAGAATAGAAAACCCATAGTGAAAATCAACACAACAAAAAATGATTCTTTGAAAAAGTCAACAAAATTAGCAAATGTTTAGTTAGATCAAAAAAAAAAAAGAAAAAGAAAAGAAAAAGAAGAAACCCTTAAATTATTAAAATCAAGAATGAAAAAAGGTAAATAACTACAGACCTTACAGAAATAAAAAGGATTATAAGAGAATTTTGTGGACAATTACATACTAACAAGTTAGATAAACAAGATGAAATAGACAAATTCCTGGAAAGATACAAACTACTGAAATTGACTTAAGAAGAAATCAAAACTTTGAAAAAATTCATAACAAGTAAAGTAACTGAATTAGTAATTCAAAAACTTCTCTGAAGAAAAGGCTAGTCAGGCGCAGATGACTTCACTGGTGAATTTTTAAAAAATATTTTAAGAATTAACATCAATCTTTTACAAACTTTTTAAGCTTTTACAAACTTTTTAAGCAATTAAGAGAAAACACCTCCAAAATCATTCTATGAGGCCAGTATTATTTTGACATCAAACCAGACAAAGACATTACAAGAAAAGAAAACTATAAACTCATGTCCCCTATGAACACAGACACAAAAATCCTTAACAAAATTACTAGCAAAGCAAAATCAGTAACATATAAAGATTATACACCACAATCAAGTGGAATTTAGCCCAGCGATGCAAGGTTGGTTCAACATATGCCAACCAATCAGTATAATATACCATATTAATAGCATAAAAGACAAAATCATATGACCTTCTCAATAGAGGTAGGAAGAAAGCATTTTGCAAAATCCAACCCCTTTTCATGTTAAAAACCCTCAATAAACTTGGAATAGAAAGGAATTTTCTCAACATAGTAAAGAGCATCTACAAAAAACCCTCAAAAAACTTGGAATAGAAGAGAATTTTCTCAACAAAGTAAAAAACATCTACAAAAAACCCTCAGTAAATATACTTCTGTTTAAAACTGTTGCACTAGAGGTTCTAGTCAGATAAATTAGGCAAGAAAAAGATAAAGCACACAGATAGAAAGGAAGCAGCAAAACTTTATTTGCAGATACCATAGTCTTATATACAGAGAATCCTAAAGAATCCATAACAAACTATCAAAGCTAATAAATGAGTTTAACAAGGTTGAAAGCTATAAGATCAATATAGAAAAGTCAGTTTTATTTCTACATACAGGTTATGAACAATCTGAAAATGAAATTAAGAAACAATTCCATTTGCAATAGCATCAAAAGAATAAAATATTAAAAATAAATTTAACAGAAGAAGGCAGTTCTTCATGTACACTGACAACTATAAAACATCATTCAAACAAATTAAAGAATATTTAAATAAATGGACAGATAGCCCATATTCATGGATTGAAAAACTTAGTGTTAAGACGGCAATATTCCCCAAATTGATTGACAGATTCAATGCAATTCCTATCAAAATTCCAGCTCCCCTTTCTGCAGAAATTGACAAGCTGATCCTCAAATTCACATGGAAATGCAAGTGATGAAAACAACCAAAGCAAACTTGAAAAAGAGCAGTATTACAACACACATTTCCCAATTTCAAAACTTACTACAAAACTAGAGTAATAAAATATATGTATTCTTGTAGTTGTAAGTTAGACAAGAGAGATCAAGGCAACAGAATTGAGAATCCAGAAACAATCTTCACATTTATGGTCAAATGATTTTATATGGGGTGTCATTACAATGTATTGAGAAAAGAATAATGTTTTCAACAATTATTAGTAGTACAATTGGATATCCACTTTCAAAATATGAAGTTGTACCCTCCTCACACCACATTTGCACACACACACACACACACACACACACACTTGAAAATAGATCATAAGTTTAAATATAGTTAAAACTATAAAACTCTTAAGGAAGCACTAAACATGGAAAGGAACAACCAGTACCAGCCATTGCAAAAACATGCCAAAATGTAAAGACCATCGAAGCTAGGAAGAAACTGCATCAACTAACGAGCAAAATAACCAGTTAATATCATAATGGCAGGATCAAGTTCACACATAACAATATTAACCTTAAATGTAAATGGACTAAATACTCCAATTAAAAGACACAGACTGGCAAACTGGATAAAGAGTCAAGACCCATCAGTCTGCTGTATTCAGGAGACCCATCTCACATGCAGAGACATACATAGGCTCAAAATAAAGGGATGGAGGAAGATTTACCAAGCAAATGGAGAACAAAAAAAAGCAGGGGTTGCAATACTAGTCTCTGATAAAACAGACTTTAAACCATCAAAGATCAAAAGAGACAAAGAATGCCATTACATAATTGTAAAGGGATCAATTCAACAGGAAGAGCTAACTATCCTAAATATATATGCACCCAATACAGGAGCACCCAGATTCATCAAGCAAGTCCTTAGAGACTTACAAAGAGACTTAGACTCCCATACAATAATAATGGGAGACTTCAACACTCCACTGTCAACATTAGACAGATCAACGAGACACAAAATTAACAAGGATATCCAGGAATTGAACTAATCTCTGCAGCAAGCAGACCTAACAGACATCTATAGAACTCTCCACCCCAAATCAACAGAATATACATTCTTCTCAGCACCACATCGTACTTACTCCAAAATTGACCACATAATTGGAAGTAAAGCACTCCTCAGCAAATGTACAAGAACAGAAATTATAACAAACTGTCTCTCAGACCACAGTGCAATCAAACTAGAACTCAGGACTAAGAAACTCAATCAAAACCGCTCAACTACATGGAAACTGAACAACCTGCTCCTGAATGACTACTGGGTACATAACGAAATGAAGGCAGAAATAAAGATGTTCTTTGAAACCAATGAGAACAAAGATACAACATACCAGAATCTCTGGGACACATTTAAAGCAGTGTGTAGAGGGAAATTTATAGCACTAAATGCCCACAAGAGAAAGCAGGAAAGATCTAAAATTGACACTCTAACATCGCAATTAAAAGAACTAGAGAAGCAAGAGCAAACACATTCAAAAGCTAGCAGAAGGCAAGAAATAACTAAGATCAGAGCAGAACTGAAGGAGATAGAGACACAAAAAACCCTCCAAAAAATCAATGAATCCAGGAGTTGGTTTTTTGAAAAGATCAACAAAATTGACAGACCGCTAGCAAGACTAATAAAGAAGAAAAGAGAGAAGAATCAAATCGACGCAATAAAAAATGATAAAGGGGATATCACCACTGACCCCACAGAAATACAAACTACCATCAGAGAATACTATAAACACCTCTACGCAAATAAACTGGAAAATCTAGAAGAAATGGATAATTTCCTGGACACTTACACTCTCCCAAGACTAAACCAGGAAGAAGTTGAATCCCTGAATAGACCAATAGCAGGCTCTGAAATTGAGGCAATAATTAATAGCCTACCAACCAAAAAAAGTCCAGGACCAGATGGATTCACAGCTGAATTCTACCAGAGGTACAAGGAGGAGCTGGTACCATTCCTTCTGAAACTATTCCAATCAATAGAAAAAGAGGGAATCCTCCCTAACTCATTTTATGAGGCCAACATCATCGTGATACCAAAGCCTGGCAGAGACACAATAAAAAAAGAGAATTTTAGACCAATATCCCTGATGAACATCGATGCAAAAATCCTCAATAAAATACTGGCAAACCAGATTCAGCAACACATCAAAAAGCTTATCCACTATGATCAAGTGGGCTTCATCCCTGGGATGCAAGGCTGGTTCAACATTCACAAATCAATAAACATAATCCAGCATATAAACAGAACCAAAGACAAGAACCACATGATTATCTCAATAGATGCAGAAAAGGCTTTTGACAAAATTCAACAGCCCTTCATGCTAAAAACGCTCAATAAATTCGGTATTGATGGAACATACCTCAAAATCATAAGAGCTATTTATGACAAACCCACAGCCAATAGCATACTGAATGGGCAAAAACTGGAAAAATTCCCTTTGAAAACTGGCACAAGACAGGAATGCCCTCTCTCACCACTCCTATTCAACATAGTGTTGGAAGTTCTGGCTAGGGCAATGAGGCAAGAGAAAGAAATCAAGGGTATTCAGTTAGGAAAAGAAGAAGTCAAATTGTCCCTGTTTGCAGATGACATGATTGTATATTTAGAAAACCCCATTGTCTCAGCCCAAAATCTCCTTAAGCTGATAAGCAACTTCAACAAAGTCTCAGGATACAAAATTAATGTGCAAAAATCACAAGCATTCTTATACACCAGTAACAGACAAACAGAGAGCCAAATCAGGAATGAACTTCCATTCACAATTGCTTCAAAGAGAATAAAATACCTAGGAATCCAAATTACAAGGGATGTAAAGGACCTCTTCAAGGAGAACTACAAACCACTGCTCAGTGAAATCAAAGAGGACACAAACAAATGGAAGAACATACCATGCTCATGGATAGGAAGAATCAATATCGTGAAAATAGCCATACTGCCCAAGGTTATTTATAGATTCAATGCCATCCCCATCAAGCTACCAATGAGTTTCTTCACAGAATTGGAAAAAACTGCTTTAAAGTTCATATGGAACCAAAAAAGAGCCCGCATTGCCAAGACAATCCTAAGTCAAAAGAACAAAGCTGGAGGCATCATGTTACCTGACTTCAACCTATACTACAAGGCTACAGTAACCAAAACAGCATGGTACTGGTACCAAAACAGAGATATAGACCAATGGAACAGAACAGAGTCCTCAGAAATAATACCACACATCTACAGCCAGCTGATCTTTGACAAACCTGAGAGAAACAAGAAATGGGGAAAGGATTCCCTATTTAATAAATGGTGCTGGGAAAATTGGCTAGCCATAAGTAGAAAGCTGAAACTGGATCCTTTCCTTACTCCTTATACGAAAATTAATTCAAGATGGATTAGAGACTTAAATGTTAGACCTAATACCATAAAAATCCTAGAGGAAAACCTAGGTAGTACCATTCAGGACATAGGCATGGGCAAAGACTTCATGTCTAAAACACCAAAAGCAACGGCAGCAAAAGCCAAAAATTGACAAATGGGATCTCATTAAACTAAAGAGCTTCTGCACAGCAAAAGAAACTACCATCAGAGTGAACAGGCAACCTACAGAATGGGAGAAAATTTTTGCAATCTACTCATCTGACAAAGGGCTAATATCCAGAACCTACAAAGAACTCAAACAAATTTACAAGAAAAAAACAAACAACCCCATCGAAAAGTGGGCAAAGGATATGAACAGACAGTTCTCAAAAGAAGACATTCATACAGCCAACAGACACATGAAAAAATGCTCATCATCACTGGCCATCAGAGAAATGCAAATCAAAACCACAATGAGATACCATCTCACACCAGTTAGAATGGCGATCATTAAAAAGTCAGGAAACAGCAGGTGCTGGAGAGGATGTGGAAAAATAGGAACACTTTTACACTGTTGGTGGGATTGTAAACTAGTTCAACCATTATGGAAAACAGTATGGCGATTCCTCAAGGATCTAGAACTAGATGTACCATATGACCCAGCCATCCCATTACTGGGGATATACCCAAAGGATTATAAATCATGCTGCTATAAAAACACATGCACACGTATGTTTATTGCGGCACTATTCACAATAGCAAAGACTTGGAATCAACCCAAATGTCCATCAGTGACAGACTGGATTAAGAAAATGTGGCACATATACACCATGGAATACTAGGCAGCCATAAAAAAGGATGAGTTTGTGTCCTTTGTAGGGACATGGATGCAGCTGGAAACCATCATTCTTAGCAAACTATCACAAGAACAGAAAACCAAACACCGCATGTTCTCACTCATAGGTGGGAACTGAACAATGAGATCACTTGGACTCGGGAAGGGGAACATCACACACCAGGACCTATTATGGGGAGGGGGGAGGGGGGAGGGATTGCATTGGGAGTTATACCTGATGTAAATGACGAGTTGATGGGTGCTGACTAGTTGATGGGTGCAGCACAGCAACATGGCACAAGTATACATATGTAACAAACCTGCACGTTATGCACATGTACCCTAGAACTTAAAGTATAATAGTAAAAAAAAAAAGAGCAATGAGGAAAATAAAAAAAACAAAATACTCTTAAGCATAGGAGTAAATCATTGTGACCTTGTATTGGTGAAAGCCTTCTTAGTGATGATATCAGAAGCAAGAACAGCAAAAGAAAAACTAGACGAACTGAACTTTATCAAAATTAAAAACTTGTACTTCAATGAAAACCATCAGAAAGTGAAAATAAAACCCACAGAACAGGAGAAAGTATTTTCAAATCATATATTTAATGAAAGACTTGTACATAAAATATACACGGAATTCTTAAAACTCAATCATAAAAAAAAAATTTAAACCAGGCAAAGAATCTGAATAAAAATGTCTGCAGAGAAGATATCCAAACGGCCAAGAAGCACATGACAAAAAACCCTCAATGTTACTGGCCAACAGGGAAATGCAAATCAAATCCACAGTGAGATACCACATTACACCTACTAGGATGAGTATAATGAAGAAGATAAAAGTAACAAGTGCTGGTGAGGAAGTGGCTAAACTGAAACCCTCATGTATCACTACTGGAAATGTCAAATGGTGAAGCCACTTTGGAAAACTGGCAGCTCCTCAATAAGTTGAACACAGTTGTCATATAACCCAGTGATGCCACTCCTAAGCATACAATCAAGATCTTTGAAAAGTTGTACACAAATGTTCATTCTAGCATTATTCATAATAGGCAAAAGGTGGAAACAACTCATATGTCCATCAACTGATAAGTGAATAAAGAAAATGTGGTATAACCATGCAATGGAATGTGATTTGGCCCTACATGACGGATGAACCTTGAAAACATTATGTTAAGTAAAAGGTGTTGGCTGATGCTACATTTGCGCATTACACCAATGTACCCTAACAAAGGAGTTGGCCGACAGTTGGTGTCAATACCCCTTAAATACTATGTGAACCAATGTGAGGGGCATGCTTTATTTGGGTAATCATCAGCTTGCTCCTTTAGGCTCCCTGATCAACGTAGGAGACAAGAGTAACGGGATACTTTGTCCCAGAATATTTACCCTCTTTAAGAGCTCTGAAAAGTATTGTGCAATCCTTTAACCTATGTACTTTCTTCGAAGAAAAATGTGGGGACAAATATTTATTGGTTTTAAAAGACATTAAAAACTATAACAGCGTAAGAAGTAAGTCTTCTCTTGTTCTCCTGATCTGATCTTTGGTAAGCGAGAGATGCTTTTTGAAAGAAGACTGCTTGACAGGCTCTGACTGTTGGCAGAGACCCAAGGAACTGTTCTTTCTTTGTGAACTACCTTAAAACTTAGCAAAGTAAACCTAAAGCAATGTATCTTTTCCTAATCAATGCATTCCTTTTCATTGAAATTCCATGTAACTTTCCATGTGACTAAAGTTTGCTGCTGAAATTGATCTAAGAGCTAACTATGTATTTACCCTTTTGGGGGAAGATACTAGACCATTTATACAAAAGTAGTTCATTTAATGAGATGTATCTTTCAGGGGGTGATTTCCTGTGAGTATGTTGACTAATATTATTGAAAGAAGTTACAGAGAGACTAAGCTGTTTATTTTTACTCTTTAGTAAATTAAAATCACACCCAGGAAATCAGTCCTGCTCACTCTAAATAAGCCATCTATTATTTAATAAACCAATCAATTAAATATATCCACGAGCTAATACACTTTAGTTCAGGAGCATAACTTTTATCTTTTTCTCCTTCACGAAAAGGCTACTTTATTAATAAATTACTATATGGTAACAAAATATCCTTGCATTTCAGAAATTAAAAGCTTATAAGAATATGCTCCAAATTTTTTCTTTGTATTTTACATGTACAGAAATGATACAGACTATGAAAGACATGAGCAGCTCTCATAGAAGCATTTTCACTGCTTTAAGTGTACATATACATCACCTGGATATCTTGCTAACCTGGGGATCCTGCTGCAGTAGGTCTAGGGTGGGACCTGAGACCCTGGCTGTTATAACATGCTGAAGCTGCTGGTCCAAGGCCACATTTGATCTAAAATATATTACAGTCCTATTTTCCTGTTACTGATAACTAAATATATAGCATATTTTCCTTGTTACCTGACAATGGGGAATGTGCAAACAATGAAAGGTCTCTAAGACTCCAAGGAATATACAACCACATACACACATGCACATTGCACATACCCACACTTAACTTTTGCAGATGATCTTACCCTCTCACTTTAGGTTCTTTGTTTTACAGCACTACCCCCAGTGGATTGTAATTTTGGAGATAAAGCTTTCTAGAAACTAATGGATTTCTTGTTATCAGCACTAAGGCACCTCCATTTTACAGTGAAATTTGAAAGTAAATTGATGGCATTTGTCTTTGCATTTCATAGGAAATAATCACCCTAACACTTGACGATTTTTACTTCACTCTTGGGAGAACCAGTGTCTACCCATTAAAGAAAACAATGTGAGAGTGTTCTTTTCCACCCACCTTCTTTGGCGATTTCAGAAGCTTTTATTAGAATTTTGATGGCCTGTTTGTATTCTTTATTTTGCAGCATTTTGTCTGAGAGTAATCTGTAAGTCCTCAGGAGACTCTCACAGGCCAACAAGTTGAGAGAGCGGCCTGTCTCATCCTTCCATATCCGCCCCTGCGTCAATTGATGGAATGCTTCATAATGCTCAGCAGCTTCCAGAAGCTGACCTGAAGAATAAAAGCCATTCATAAGTATAAAGCAGAGGTCAGAATGTGTTTTCAGAAATTTTGCATAAATTTTAGCTTTACTATTAAATGGAGAAACACCATGGATTATGGTGAAGGATTTCTAAGGCTGAAGATGAATTAAACTGGGAAAGGAGCTATCTCTAATTGGACCTCAGTTTCAGCATGAATTTTAGATAGACACCTGCAAGAGGGAGGGATGTACTCTGGCTAGTAGAAATTTACTGGGCTTGCATATGTTTAGAGAGGGTGTAAAAGGCCAGCAATGATTATTAATCACCATCATATTGGCTAATATTTCTTTAACATTATGTATGCCATGCATCCTGCTATGTGCTTTATATGTATTTCTCATTTTATCTTCAAAACAATCCAATGGAGTGGGACTGTTCTGATTTCCTATTACAGAATAGAAAGCCAAAACTTAGTAAGGTTAAGAATTTTGCTCAAGATGGCAAGTCTAGTGCTATAATATCCAGGAAATCTGACTCTAGAGCTGATACTATCAACCAATATCCTCTACTGCTTTCCCAACAGATGGCAATTTCATCATTCTTTTTTTCTTTTCTTTTCACTCTGTCACTCAGGCTGGAGTGTAATGGTGCAATCACAGCTTACTGCAGCCTTGAACTCCTGAGCTCAAGCAATCCTCCCACCTCAGCCTCCCAATTTCATCATTCTTAAAAAAGAATGCATCCATTATAAACTTCAAATTCAAACATTATGGCTCCTTAAACTGCTTCTCGGCCGGGCGCGGTGGCTCACACCTGTAATCCCAGCACTTTGGGAGGCCAAGGCGGGCGGATCATGAGGTCAGGAGATCGAGACCATCCTGGCGAACACGGTGAAACCTTGTCTCTACTGAAAATACAAAAAAAGTAGCAGGGCGAGGTGGCGGGCATCTGTAGTCCCAGCTACTCGGGAGGCTGAGGCAGGAGAATGGTGTTAACCCGGGAGGCGGCAGAGCTTGCAGTGAGCGGAGATCCCACCACTGCACTCCAGCCTGGGCGACAGAGCAAGACACCGTCTCAAAAAAACAAAACAAAACAAAACAAAAAACTGCTTCTCAAAGTTTGACTGGACTTTCCAATGAGGTTTTTGTATATCCTATTTAGCTTTGAATAATTAGAATGTAACTAACTGCCTTTTTGGGGATTTTACCCTATAATAAAATCCAAAATATATCTTCTCCAAGCTTAAACTCTAAATTAGCTGTAAGTAATTTCTTTCCTTAAAATATGAGCAAGCATATTTCTAGAAGAGGAGTCTGCAGCTCCATACAGTGGATTTAGTATTTTACTTGTTCATTTCCTCATGGGAATGCTCACAATATCCTGAAATGTAAATACTCTTTTCTGGTATTGGAGTTACATAATTGGAATTGATATAAAGAACACTTACATCTAGGCACTCCAACCATAGTGGTTAAGAGTGTGGGCTCCAAGCAGATGGCCTGTTCCTATCCCAGCTTTCCCAGCTTTTGTTTAGCCTCAGGCTAATTACTGCCCTCTGTGTGCCTTACTTTATTCTTCTGCAAAATAGGATTACTGTGTAACTTTTCAAGGTACTATTGTGAGAAATGAATTCATGCATGTACAATTATACGTTACAGGGCACCTGCTCAGGAAACACAGCTAATGTGATCAGTTGGTACAGTAATAATATCTTCAGAAACTCCAGCAGGCAAACTGAAATATAGCCACTAATTTATTATGTTTATTAAGTATAACTTACTCTTCCCACAAAAAACAAAAATTAGTTGAGTCCCTATAACAATATTATCATGACATATTAAATTAACCTATGCAGGTTATATTAGACTCAATATCTTTCCTCAAATGAATTTCATTGAATAGTGTTGGTTGGAGCTGCTTCCATGACTATTGCATATAATTTCTTCCTATTTGTTGCATTGAATTTGTTACCAAAATTAGTATTAAAGAATGCACATAGAAATAAGAATAGTAGTCTCAAAGAAAAACAACCAGTGGTGGTGGGTAATCAGTAAACACTCTGTAAAAATTCAGTGGACAGTCCAGGCACAGTGGCTCACACCTATAATCCTAGCACTTTGAGAGGCTGAGGCGGGTAGATCACGATGTCAGGAGTTTGAGACAGCCTGGCCAACATGGTGAAACCCTGTCTCTGCTAAAAATACAAAAAATCAGCTGGCTGTGGTGGTGCACACTTGTAGTCCCAGCTACTCAGGAGGCTGAGGCAGGAGAATCGCTTGAACCCAGGAGGTGGAGATTGCAGTGAGCTGAGATCGTGCCACTGCACTCCAGCCTGGCAACAAAGCAAGATTCCATCTCAAAAAAAGAAAAAAGAAAAAAAAAAAGAAAAATTCAGTAGACATAGACAGTCTAAGTCCTTGCTGAGCCATGCAGGGGGGCATGTTAGCGAAGATACATACAGAAAGGGCAATGTGTACTGCAGATTTGTTTATAAATTTATATTATGAAACTTTCATATGATAGGAGACTGCAAGCCATAGGGATGATTTTATACAAGTCTATCTTGTTACATGAACAAGTGTTTATGATAAGTAAATATATTAGGAAATATAAACAAATTTAGAAAGCATTATCAGTGCTATATCTGGGAGGTAGGATTATGGGTAACAGATGGTTTCTTTTTTGATTTTCTGTTTTCTTTTTCTTGTTTTTTTTTTTCTGTTTGCTTATTAGCATTTCCTAAAGTTTCCATCATCAAAGCATGTTTATTTTGTCATCAGGATATACAATGAAAGTCATTTAAGAAATAATGCTCAGTCCCTGTTTCACATTGATACAAATACTCAAGGTTGAAGTTCATGGCTCTCATCTATCTTTACTTCTAGCTGACACTTTTTTCTTACCTTCCAGAAAAACAGGCATAATTTTTCATCTCTCCCATGTAGCACCTCTTACCAGAAACACCTTGCTCCAAATACCCACGACCCTCATTTTTAAAAACTAGAATGGAGCATTGACATATTTGTGCGTTATATTTCCTCTGTTAACTGTATTTCTGCCTATGAAGTATACCACTGTAGCCCTGGAAAGATGTATACAAGAGTTCCGTTTCTTTTTTCATCTAGTGTCCATCTATTCATAAAGTACAGACACGTATTTCTTTTTGGCCATGTAAATAGGGAAAGGAGGATATAGAATGCTGTGAGAAAAACAGATAGTTCCAGAATAGATAGGGATCATAAAGGATATGAAGCTCTGGGTAACTCAATTAGAATTAGATGCAAATGAGGTATAATGATGTCAATAGCAAATGAGAACAGATATCTATCTCCAAAATTTGATCTATATGGGGGCAGAAAGGGGAGGTGAGGGGAGGGTCGAGTAGGAAAAGAAGAAGTGGAAGAAATCGGGACAAAATGGGAGGTGGGAAGAGTGGAGTGAAGGCTGGGGCTGTGTCTTCGTATTCCACATCAGCCAGATGTCCTCTGTGTTATGTTACTGGGTCTTGGGTTGCTGTTAGGTATCCTGGATAAGGCTGCCAAAGCAGGAGTGAAATGAGGATTGTCCTCAGGACACTGGTTTCATCTGGTGCCTTCAGAAGGCAACCTTGGGATGGTTAGAAATAATAGTAGTCTTTTCAGTTGGATTTGCTTTTTGCTAGAGCTGCAGGGCTAGTATCAATGTACTACTTAGCTCATGGTTATTGGCCAAAGTTCAGCTCTCAGAAGGGTCTGTTTGGAGTCTTCCCTGAGGTAGGAGCTTGAGATGCTTGGGTAAAAGAGAACAGTGACCTACTCTTTCATGAAGGTCTATTAGGTGCTAGTCAAAATGCAGGGCTTTTCTCCCCTCTACACATTAACTTACTGAACATTCCAAAAACTGGTGAAGTATATATGATTGTTGCTTTTTCACTAAAGAGGAAACTGAGACTCACAAAGTTTATATGACTCAAGTATATGCCCCAGATTTATCATAAGTGATGATTAGGATTTAAACCCAAGGTCACCAAAAGCCCACACAACTGGTTCCACCACATCAGATACTAGTAAACAAATAAAGAGCCAGGAAACTTAGGTGGAGTGAGATAAATTCTCTGGACATGAATCTCTTGTGTTAAAAATGATGACCAAATTTGCATGATTCCTAGTCTCTTCCAGTTCTATAATTCTCCAACTTTGCTCAGGCCACCATAGGTCACCTTTAAGAAAAGCACAGATGTGAGCCCCTGATGTGCTTCTGATCGGTCTTTCTGAAGAAGCAGTTGTATAACCAGCTGTTTCTGAATTCCCTGCTCTCTTCTAAGCCATGCAGTGACATCTGTGGGGGGCTCTGGAATTCTGTGGGTACCCTAGACTCAGGCACCTGTGGCCTCATCTCACTATTCATGGTTTCACTTCCCCCTGCTTCACCATTTTCCCACAGATGAGGTCAGTGGGGTCCTGATTAGTACTATTTTAAATGGAGGTCCCTACTACACAGAAGCAGTTTTCCAGTCCTTCTTATATGTAGGGATTCATTTCTAAAAGCATTTGGTGGCAGTAAATAAGTCAGCAAGAAAATAAGCCAGCAAAGATTTGATCCAAATGACCACAAGCACACAAATGACTTATCTGCAATTTCTAAAGGCTGGCCAGAATTTAAAGCATATATTATGATATAGTAGAATATTTGATTAAAAATATTAAAAGATATGCCCATGCTATGAAGAGAGCATAATAATTTAAATATGCAAGCATTTCCCTTTAAGCATGATTAACAGTGATATGATTTCCATCCAATGTCTATTTCCAACTGTGAATTGGAGTTTTAAAATCATCTTGTTTTCTGAGTAATCATTCTGATATTAATTAAGACTAGACATTTATTAAGATATAATGCATACTGCTTTTAACTGAAAATTTTAAATTCAATTTACCTGAGAGAAATATTATCAAAGACCTCAATATGGTGATCACTTTTACTAAGCTAAATATAAATATCAATGTAGATAATGAATCAGATTTTCTCACACGGCTCATAGCATTCCTTTATAACTTCTACAAAGTGTTCATATTTAGTCTACCTTTTGGCACCAAATAAACTTTAACACAACAGGATCTAGAAATCTCACTTGGTTCTGATGTCAATCTTTTAGAAGGACAAGAACAAGTGTTTAAGCGTCCAAGGTCTGTCCTCCTCTGGAATTATCAAGTGTTGACATTATTTTCCATCAAGGAATAGGGACAGCAAAAAGAGGAATAATTTTACCAATGTATCACAAATATAAAAGTTCACAGAAAACAGGACAAAAAAGAAGGCCTGGGGACTATTCACAGGTATGAAAGTCTTGGTAGGGGAAAGTGAGTTTTCTCATGGTGCACCAGGAATCACCCAAAGATCTTCATCATCACCGTGAGTAACCAGATCACAGTGGTAACCACAGTAAGGAAGACACACTAACTGCTGAATTAAAGGCCTGCATGCATGGCTCCATAGCAAGCACAAGTCCAGACAGTCCACCAACATTTCATGTGAACCAGGGAAGAAAATAGAGCCAAAATGTTTTGTTACAGAGGCTGGGGATGGCCCTCCACAACTACCCTAAGTAGTCAATTTATTTCAATAATATGAAGTAGGATCAGAAAACACATCTTAGGAGAACACTGCGAACAACTGCATTAAACAAGAGTATCCAGGTATGAATAGAAGTAGCCTAAACCTAGTTTTGTTTTGTTCATCAATTATATGACATCTACATAAACAACGAGGAGTTTGGCATGCATTCATAGTTTTTCAACTAAAGGAACGAGCACTCAAAATAAAACTACTACAAGGGAGTTTTATTTTATCTAAAGCCCACTCAGACAAGAAATCCATCCATTTATTTAAAAATACAAACAAAACCCAAACAATGTTGTCAACTGTAAAATGCTTGGTAGGATGTTAAGACAAACACTATGCAGAGAAAATAAGATTTTATATAGTTGGGTATTATCCAAATTGTTGCTTACCCTCTTCCCTGCACAACATCTCTGAAAGTTTATAGATATTTGTTGTATCACAGCAGATGTCTAGAACAAATATTAAGCAAAGGAGAATGTATATGATCTCTCCCATTTTAGTTTTTTTTTAAAGTAGGAAGATTGACTAGATATTAACACAAATGGGTTTAAATGTGAAGCTGCCATAAAAGCAGGAACATAAATGTAATTCTCCCAGCCGCTATTTTGATGCACATTTTTGATTCCATGAATATTTTATGAAATGGCCCAAACTAAAGCCATATAACATTCCTGCATTACTGATGCTTGCGCCCGTAAGCTACGAACATTAGAGGCATGATTGAGTGCATTAAAATGAACTCATTCAGCAGTGCATTGATTACTTGAAGGGGGAGGGAAACAAAAAAAGAAAAAAAAGGAAAAAAAGAAGTTGCTCCACTTAAGAAAACAGCATACAAATCTAAAGTTTGCAACACATTAAGGGCAAAAACAAGTTTAAATAAAATAATATGCCATAAATACAGCATGACTCTGTCCAGATCTGACATTAATTAGACAAGGTGTTAATTATGTCCAAAGATGGCTGCTGGTATTGTTCAGGTAATTTAAAATGTCACAATCTCTAAGACGCATAGACTGGTCTGTTTTAGCTCCATGCATCAGCAATTCTGAAAATAGGTAATTATTTCCTTTTCTATCGACTTGTACATTTGCCAGTAAAAACAATGCTGCAGAAACAATTGCATGAAAATAATTTGACAGATCCATAAGACCTGTTTCTTCAGCAGCACTGGTATAAGTCTTAAGCAGATTTAGTTCGAAATTGTGCACATTTGCTGAAGACTTTAGGGAAATATTCCACTTTAGTTTAAAACAACAACCTAAAGGAACAATCAAGCTTTACGTGTATTATATTACATTTTAATCTGGAGCTACTGGACATCTTTGGTGCAAATTACCATTCTGTACAACAGAGAGATAAAATCTGCTAGAAGCAATATTGAACAGTAGCAAAAAGAGAAAAATGTTATTGCCCCTTTGTAAAAACAAAAGACACTGCTTTCCATTTTGTCTTAACTGCATGAACAATTTATACTATCTTAAGGTTTTTACATTCAATTATGATAATTATAACAGCACTACAAATGCTGAAATAGTTAAGGGCTTGCCACACTTCCAGCGGAAACTATCACTTTCAAGGGTTTATCTCCTGTCACAAGAGATTTGTTGTGCACTATAACCCACTGCACACCATTGCAAAATGGAATGCTGGAAAACAAAGATTTTGTTCAGTAACTCAATAGCATCCCTAATAAACTGAGAAGAAAATGTGCCCATAACTTTTGAATAGCTACTTTTAGATATTTAGAAGAAATGTAAGATGCTAGTTTAAAAACGGAATCCTCTCTTTATCATTTGGAGTGCTGATTTCAAGTGGACATTATAGGAATGCTACCACACACCAGTTAAAGAGTATCGGTCATATTGACCAGACAATGAAAACAATCCCATGTAGACAGGTTTGGGAGAACCTCATCCAGGCTTTTATTACTGATGTTGGAAATAAAAGTTCACTTTTTTTAAATCTAGAAATTTGCCTGGATCTCCAAAATATTCTGGAGGAAGTGTTATTAATTGTTGCTGCTTATGATTTTAGACAGCTGAATTGTGGCCAGTAAGCAAGTCTGGCTGCTCTTGGTCAACAAACCTCCAACAGTTGGTTTCAATTTAAGTTTTATGATTTCTAAAGATTAAGTATTAGGCAGCTTACTCTTAAAAGAGCATAACTGGAGGTATCAAAATTACTCAAAAAATTTATTTTAAAAAAGTAACACATGTGTATAATGTATAAAAAGTAAAAAATTAATATCAGCCATTATGAACCTTATATAGTTGGTAGAGTTGACTATTTTCCTTATATAATAAATTGTTTTACTTTAATGTTCCCACCTTATCTTAAAATACTAAGTAAAAAGTGTCGATAGGTATAAACATCTGAGGAGAAATAAAGTTAATATTGACATTAGATCAACCATTGAATTATATTTGCACAAGCCTTAATCAATAATGTAATTTTTACTTGAATTAGATATTGCTCATGCTTTTATATAAACCACATTCAATTTGATTTCTACATGTTTATGTGAGCAAAGAGAAAGGTATGGAAACATCTATGCCAAAGTATCAGTATTGATTATTGAAGATGGTGATGAGGAGAGTGAGGAGAGTTAACTTTTCCCCTCTACTTCTATGTTTTGATGTATGACTAATGTGTTATTTTGGATATTATGACAAAACACAAAAAAACTGAAAATAAGATATTTAGATGAGTATGGAGGGAGAGAAATAATGTTAGTTGAACTTTTAGTATGTGCCAGGCATGACAGTAGCTGCTGCTGCTCTTTCTCTGTGTGTGTGTGTATGTGTATGTGTGCCTGTCTGTGTATAACCTTACTTCACTCACCTTCAGGTGTTAGTATCTTTTTGAGATGAGGAAACTGAGCCTCAGGAATTGTCTTGCCTAAATTCACATACTCAGTAGGTGGCGAACCAATGTCCAAAGCCCACTGTGGCTTTACTTCTTCAGGGTCACTCTCCTTTTTAGAAAATGGGTCAAATATTTAACATCAAAGCCAGAGACCAAGTTTTGGCCATCTGCCCCAGTGATATCATTGGACCATTTACACACTGCTTCTGAGCTTCCTTTCCTTAACAATTCTGAAGCATGGACAACTATGCCAAGCTCCAGATGTGGTTGCAACGGATGCAAAACAATTGTCAGCACCTTGCTCAGTGCCTGGTGCTTCACAGACATCCAGTAACTTTTCACGTGGAGTTATCTAGTTTTTTTTTTTTAATTTTCAAGTTTGCAATTTGTTGTGAATCTGGATGGGTCTTTTATAGGGAATACCTTAAAAGTTAAATGTTATGGAATAATATCACTTTTTCAGATTAAATGCCAGCTGAGGCACTAATTGGAAACAGCACACTTCATCCAACTCTAACACAATACATAATCCTTACACTCCTGGTCAGTTGTACCTCTGAAGAGAGATTTTAGGGGCAGTGCCTCTTCTTAGACAGAGGAAATACTGCCTCCTGAACAGTTTATTCAGTATAGCAAGAACGGTGGGCTCGGTGCCACTGTTCAAGACCTCCTTGCAAAGCTTTGAAAAAAGAAAAACCTGCTGCAGAGCGGGCACCTTTGAATGAGGCTTCCTCTCAGTGCTACTCGTTAAGCAGTAAATAATTAAAACACCCTGAAAAAGACAGGTAAAATACAAGCAGCAATGTCAGTATCACAGACATGAAAGAGAAGGGGAAGAAAATGAATTGAAAAAAAAAAGAAGCAATGAAATAATTCATTTGAAGCTCTAATAAAGTTTCATTTGCAGTCTTGTTTAAAGATATATCAGACTTTAGGGATGTAACCTAATTACATTTTTATTCTAAATTCCATTCAAAGATCTTGGACTTTGATTCTTTAACATAGATCAAACACGGTATAATTTTCTTGTGGCTATCAATACTTAAAAAGGATCTCTTCATTAAATACTATAAGGTCTTATGAACATGTACACATAGTAGATGAAGAATAAACTGACATGCCCCAAAAAGTGACAATTAATTTATGTAGAAATAGGAATGCTAATCCACTTCTATAAGAAAGTTTTTAACTATCAAATTCACTTTCATTCAAGTATCAAGTGACTCAGTTTCTACACTGGTCTAGTGTACCTTCGAAATGTTTACTAGGGCTGGCTTTCTAAATCCATTCTTGGAATTTACTCTGAAAAATGAAGTGTGCACATAGTGGCAGCGGGAAGTAGCCTCAAAATCACACAGACATTAAAAAGGAGGTGCTTTCAAGAGACCTGCAGTTTGAGTGTTAGTGAAGGGTATATGACCATCATCAATGCTTTACACTTAGGAACTAGTTTGATTGGCTTTATTCCATGTTGTTACCAGGAAGTCTGAATGCAATAATGCGTTTGCTCTTCCAGGGAATCATTTTGGAAAAACTTCCTCCAGAGGGACTTTTAAGATGCAAATTTGGGAGCAGTTTACAAATGGGAGAAATGAACAAGTAGGATTTCTTTTTTGACTATGAAGAGGAAAAATGCTCCCAATGAACTTGCTTAGTTGTACAAAAGATGTAACGAGACGGGAAAGTACACTAGGATTTAAACACCCGGATAGAGAAACCTACAGAGAGCTTTGGTCATGACTCAGCAGCAGCCATTGGGAGTTCCTGCTGGAGTTTTTGTTTGTTTGTGTTTTAATTTAATAAGATGTCCTTTATTAGTTTATGCCATTTTCTCTTGCAACACCCTGGACATAAAGGAGGCTTTATTGTTAAAAATTTTTAAATATGATAGTAATTTTAAATAGAAAATAAGAGTTATTTAAAACCAAAAATAACCATATTATGCTTGTCAAAATCTATTCATAGCAAACAAAGATGTTATCATCTCACCATTTTTGGTACATGAATACAATACCAGATTAAGAAAGGCAGAAGAAAATTTTCACATTCACTCTATTTAGGGTGACCAGCTCAAGTTTACCCAGGGCTTTCCTGGATCTGGAATCCCCTCAGTCCCAGGCAAATTAGGGTGACACTACCCTACAACTGACCCAAAATAACAAAAGATTTTGAAAATGTAATGCAATAAAGCAAAAAAAAAAAAAAAAAAGAAAAGAAAAGATATTTAGCAAAAATACAATACAAGTTTAGTTATTTTTAGGGCAAAACATATTGGCATGAATTAAACAACACAGGAAAAATCTTAAGTATCGCTGACACCACCATTAATCACTGAAAATATACTTATTTTGGTCAAGTTTCATTCTATTCTATAATATATCCATGCATAATTTTTACACAGTGTAAAGGACTGAATACAATTTTTCTACATACCTAGATTATTTTATTAGAATGACATTCCATATTATTTATTTTCATAATCACATTTTAAAAGGCTGTACAATATTTTTGGGGGGATATACACTTTAATCATCTATCTGTCTAGTATTTAGATTACTTCTCTAATGTTTTTAACTATCTTAACATTTTTAGAACTGGAATTGATAGATAAGGGAGTGTGGCAAATTTTACGATTGTTAGGTTGGTGCAAAAGTAATTGCAGTTCTTCCATTAAAAGTAATGGTAAAAATTGCAATTACTTTTGCACTAACCTAAAACCATTTACCATACTACTTTCCAAAACCATTTAAATGATTCACATCATCATGAGCAGCAACACACATGTGTTACTTTAAGAAATCATGATTACTTTTTTGTCCCTATTATAAGAAGTGTTAAATGGTTCTTTACAATTATTCAATTTGATTTTTAGGAAGTTGATTATTTTTCTATGTATTCATTACTTACCATATTTCATCTTTGGTGAATTTTCTGTATTTTTGCCATTATATTATAGTTACCAACATTTTTCTTACCAATTGATGGATACATAAAAAAATAGTTACTTAAGCTGTATTATATATAATGCATATAAAGTTAATTTTTCTCTTTTTCCCTACCTCCTGCCCGATATCTGAATACTGATGCTGTCTCCTCTGCTGTAATGTCTGATAATCATCCTTTCTTTCAATTTATTCAGCCACATACCAACCCACTCTCTTCACCAGTCTGACTGACTCCTGTATCTTCCTTCTGCTTTTCATTTCCTCTGTTGTAGGTTACATCACCCACATTTGTTGAACAGCCCAATTCATATGACAAAAAAACCTGTTATAAATCTGGCCAATCCTGTCTCTTCCCACTGACTCAGTTTGCTGATCTTTTTCTCTTCAACTTTGCTCTCCACATCTATTAACCTTCATGGATTTAGTTTTCTTTAAAAACCATCCTTTATAATGTGTAATCTGAATAGGCTAAAATGACATCAAGGATTAAGTAATGAGGGAGTTATGTGCTGGACCCACTGATAGAATGGGATACTCACTGAACATGACATGGGAAGCATGGGCTAGGGTAGGGCTGAGGAGAGAAGGCCTGATAAAGGCAAATAGCCAGAACTGTTGACAAATGGAAGAGGACATTAAAAAGGAGATATCTTTTTTTATTTATAATTTTGCCTGGGCGAGTCCTATTTCAGAAGCCTTTTCTTATCATACTTTTAATAAAATAAATCAAGAACAAAAACCCAGAAGGTCGACTTTGTAAGTTCTCTGCTGAGCAAATCCTTGCATAAGGAGATGGTGTTGGGTAGTGGAAAAAACACTGAATCTAAGATCTAAAGACACAGGTTTCCATCCTGGCTCTGACATGTTTTAGTTGTCATTTAATTTTATTCAGCCTTAAAAAAGAAGAGAATTTTGCAATATGTGACTTGGATGAACCTTAGGATATAATACTAAATGAAATAAGCCAGTCACAGAAGGACAAATACTTCATGATTCAACTTATTTGAGGTATCGAAAATAGTCAAACTCATAGAAGCAAAGAATAGAATGGTAGCTGCCAGGGGCAGGAGGGAGGAGGAGATAGGAAGTTGTTAATCAATGAGTATAAAACTTCAGCTATGCAAGATGAATCAGTTCTACAGATCCTCTGTACCATTTTGTGCCTATAGATAATAATATTTATTGGGAACTTAAAAATCTTTTGAGGATAGATCTCATTAAGTATTCTTACCACAATAAAATAAAAAAAGAAACAAAATAACCTCTTAATATCCTAGTTTCTGCTTCCTTAGAATGAGGATGAAATGCATGCATAAAAAAAATACTCAGTCTCCATCAATATACCTTCTTATGTGTTATTGCCATCATGTAGCTTGTAGATACATCTGACTTGTAAGTTTGTCTAAATGTTACTGTTAAATCAGTTTGAAAAACATGTAGAGATTGTTTGTGTTTATTTGTGTAGAGTATGATAGGGAGAGGGGAAAGCTCCTGGATATTAGGAGCTCTGGATTCAAGTCTAGCACCAGCTGCTAACTTTATGGCCATGGCAAAATTGTTCAATTACAGTGCTTCAGCTTAACACTTACCTATCAAATTAGGGTTTGGACTAGATTACTCTGAAGATCCAATATGACTCTAAAATTCATTCATCTAAAAGAATTGAACATAAATTCTCAACCCAGTTTTAAACAATTGAGGACTATTTTACAATTTGCTAAATCTATCTCGATGTGTTATTCCATAGACGCCAGGTTTTCCTGACCCTTAGTGCCACCCTTACAGCATCTCTTCTTGGACATCAGTTTTTAGGGATCGTAAGCATTTATGAAAAATTAATCACCAGAGAACAATTCCTTCTTCTATTTCCCACCCAAGTTACTACTCTTCAAAGTGTTACCTCATTTGTATGCAGTAGCCCAGCATCAAAGTGGAACAATAGGGACAAGCAGAAAAGCCTTCACGCTCCCTGAGACAAAGAGAATATGCACTGAGGAGGCACTGCACACACAACAGTGATCTTACCACTTGCAAAGGCAATGGGGAAGTTATTAATGGAGCCAAGCTTCCCCACTCTGTATGTGTTTAATGTTCTGAGGACAAAGATAAGAAAATCTTGAACACAAGAGGAACACAAGTCCCAAAGAAGAATAGTTTAAAGTTTTGCTAGATTGTTTAGTGACAGATTTGCATCCTCTATGTAGAACTACAGAGAGAACTTGGAGGACATAAACAATGGAGCAGAGAGATTACCAAGATAAAACGTCAGGAGTTAAAGGGAAGAATGAGATGTGATGAAGAGAGACCCCAAGGGAAGGCGAAGAGCAGACCAGGTGGGAAGTGTTGAGCGGGTTCACTAACATGGAGCTTCTCACCCCAGCTGCCCTGGGCTCCCTATGCTGGTCTCCCTGAGGACATTCACCAGTTTTACATGGGGATTCACTGAAATTGCTGCTTGTAGACCTAACACTGAGTTACAACAGTATAGTTAACTCTTCCTAGCCCTGGAAGTGAAAAGAGAAAGCAGTATTTATAAAGGCCCATGTGCCAAGGACAGCACTAGACACTTCACTTACCACATTTAGTTTCAAAACAAGTATCTGAAGGACTAGAATTTTTTTTTCTAATAATTAAAGAGAGGTACAAAGAGGTTAATACTAGGCTCCTTCTCTGCTTTTCATAAAGTGACATTTTGTCCCCCTAATTAGTAAATAATTTGACACACAGAGTTTTAATGACTAATCATTCTTTTTTTTATGACTGATCTTTCAATAATCATTTAAGCAGCCATAGAAATCAGAACTGGAGGTGAACTAAGAGCAGATAGCATCTGCTCCAACTCCCTCATTTTAGAGCTGAGGGAAGCAAGACTTATAATGATTAAATAACTCACCTAGATTTACATAGTTAATTAGCTAATGGCAGTGTCAAAAGAGAATCTAGGGTTACTACCCAGTCTAATACATTTTTCCACTGCTAGACTTGAGTGATGCTCAAATGTCATTTTAAGTAACAAGGCCAAGATACACATTCAACATCTATCAACTCTCCTTAATTTAACCCCCATGTACGAATTTGCAGCTTCTAATTTATTTTTATTCAATACTTGCGTCCTTCATTTTTAATATCCCTTACTGCCTAAAGACCGTTCAATCTGTGCTTAATTAACATCCCCCACCCCAAACATATTGTCTATCTCTAATAGTGTTGTGATTAGATCTACAGTAATTCTTTAATCTTCATGATTATCTTTTACCAGCTGTAAAAACCTAACCCTTTCAATAATTTGTAATTTAATGAGATTTCTAAAATTAGCTAGTTTAAAAAAACACTTAAAATATTTTTAAAAATTATAACTAAACAATACATGCACAAAGTAACCAATCCTAACAGTGTGAAAAGAAATAGTAAGTCCCCCCATAATTTCGCAGCATCAATGCCCTTCTCCAGAGACTGTCCTGGTTAAGATTTTGTGTATTTGATGGGTTTTAAATCCTCTCAACGGCACTTACATCTCTATTAATTTTTAATAAAATGAAAGAGAAAATAAAATACCACACTAAAAACTGATATATCTTTTGCATTTCTTTTAGTTATTAAGGCTGTTTTTCTAATAAATTGGCAAATGTTATTCCATGACAAATAAGAAATTACAATGAAATTTTGATCAATTTTGATGTGACATCTTTATGTTAAATATATTTTTACCTTTTTTGGAGAACTGAATATTGTGATAATCAACCTCATTTCAAATGCAAAAGAATAAAGTGATATTTACAATGCAATATAGAATGAGGTAAAAAGTAAAAACTCTAGAAAAAATTGTTTATATGAGATATTCGTTTTTGGAAATTATCTTTTATTATTTTAGATAGTATTCAATTGATCACCACGCATATAATTATTTTTTATGTGTAGAATTTAAAATGAAGAAACATTAAATTTCTCGTATATATTGAGTCACGCCACTCCACCATTGGTATATTTCTTTTTTTTTTTTCTGAAATAGCATCTTTGGTTACTTAAGGAAAAACATTGTCACCATATTGAATATTATATTAGTTTCCTGGAGCTGTCATAAAAAAGCAGCACAAACTGGGTGGCATAAACGACAGAAATTTATGGTCTCACAGTTCTGGAGGCTGAAAGTTCAAACTCAAGGGCATCAGGAGGGTTTATTCCTTCTGAGATCACATTCATCAGTACTGGGGGTTAAGAGCTCGACACCTTTTAAGGGCTTACAATTCAACTCATAATAAATATGGCTGGAAAAGTTCTCTAAACTGAGAAAACAAAAGTACCACCAGTGGATAGGGTAGTTGTTCCATCTTACTTGTGGAGCTATAAGAGCTTCCAGCCCCCATATGAGAAGCAGGGCGAGCATGGGGAGCATGTGGGACTCATGACAGGAGGCTGACGGTTGGAGGTAGAAAGTCCCACTCCACTCAGCAAAGAAATAACTAGAATCACAGACATGGTTACAAGTGAGGTGCACCTGGGAGCCCATGCCAATGGTGAACCTGAGATCAAAGCAGAGAGGAGACAGGGCCAAAGACAAGCCATGTGTAGGGACAGTCATCAGAGGCTTCACAGCAGGACAGTTTCATTTGAAAAAATGAGATCTGGCGTCTATGATTGGGCCTAATGCCCAGATGACTGGACATTCCCCTCACACATACAGGGATAGGGCCTGGGCTTTGTGGGGTAGAATCCATCACTGGGAAAGCTGTCACAGACAATGGGTTTGCTCGAGAAACCAGAATGTTCTCTGGTTTATGCACACTTCAGCCAGTTTTTTTGTTTGTTTGTTTTTTTGTTTGTTTGTTTGTTTGTTTTATGCCAATGGGAGCAGAGTTCAGTTCACATGGTTGAGTTTGGTGGTCTCCTTTAACTAGTGAGGGAGCTATTGGAAGAGAGATCAAATCAAGGATGAAGTCTGATGTCTGGGAGATGGTGGATTCACGAATATGGAGTACATAGAGAGATACAGAGGGGAAAGTACAAGAGAAGGAAACCAGACTGACGATGGCAATGATGATGAAGGGGCTCAGAAGTTTATTAGTCAAACTTCCAGATAGATGAGTAGAGCAGAGCCAGAAACTCTACCCTAACTAGTAGTTCACAGTGACTATGCTGATGCCCAGAGGTTTGTCCTGATCAGTTCTGAAATGTGTTGCAAGGAATTTCTTATAGCAATACACCATCAAAGTTTTTGAATGATTTACTTTTTAAAATGTATAATGTTGATTTATCATTATCCACTTTAAAAAATGAATTACTCTGGTTTGTTTGATTTCCAATGTGCTTTCTAGGTGGGGGAGAAAGGCTATAGAGCTGTAGATAGCACATAACCTTCAGCCTATTTTACTTTGACCATAGCCAATAATTAGTGAGGGTGTTTACTTCTTCTGCTTTGCGGGACAGCGTTTGTCTAAATCTCAGAATTCTCGGAGTATTATCTAAGTCAATGCAGACGAACGTATTTGTTGCTGTGGCAGAAAAGGTTGAAACCATCACCATCATGTACAACATCAAGGCTCCGATGCTGGGCAGCTGGGAGATAAAACACAGGATATTAGAAGCCCACAGACGTTGGGTGGTGACAGCGTTACAGGGATTTTTGATGTTGATATTACTCCTTGGCCTGGGTAGACACCGATGTGGTTTGAGGTCACCAAATATTTCTGCAGACAGAACCATGCTGAGGCACAGCCACAGCACGAGTGTCTGTGTGCTCATGGCAGGGACATACACATCTTTCTGAAGTGGTTCTTTGGCAATGGAGCCTGTGTGGGGAATGCTCACAGAGATTTAGAAGATGTTTCTAGTTGTATGGAATTATTGCCTGGGATACGGCTCAAGTGGAACTGGGTGAGAGAGACGCTTTCAGGGTAGCTTATCTTGGGGATAGCAATTCAGGCACCCCTGATGTCTAAGTGGATACTGTAAGGACTCTGTTAAATATCTTTATGTGACTGAGTTTCTGAGATGTCTGTGATATGGTTTGGATCTGTGTCCCCTCCCAAATCTCATGTCGAATTTTAATCCTCAATATTGGAGGAGGGGTCTGGTGGGAGGTGATTGGATGATGAAGGCAGACAACCCCCTTGCTGTTCTCGTGATAGTGAGTGGGTTCTCATGAAATCTGATTGTTGAAAGTGTGTAGCAGTTCCCCCTTAATTCTCTCTCTCCTGCTCCACCATGTGAAGATGTGCCTGCTTCCCCTTCACTTTCTGCCATGACTGTGAGTTTCCTGAGGTCTCTACAGCCGTGCTACCTATACAGTCTGTGGAACTGTGAGTCAATTGAACCTCTTGTCTTTATAAATTACCCAGTCTCAGGTAGTTCCTTATAGCAATGTGAGAACAGACTAATATAGTCTGTATGCTGTGTTCAATGCTGACAACCATAACTATTGTGCCTACTCCTTTGATACCTCTGTTCTTTTTTTTCCCCCCAACTTTTAAGTTCAGTGGTACCATGTGCAGGATGTGCAGGTTTGTTACATAGGTAAAAGCATGCCATGGTGGTTTACTGTACAGATCATCCCATAGCCCAGGTATTAAGCTCAGCATCCATTAACTATTCTTCTTGATGCTATCCCCTACACTGTGTGTTGTTTCCGCTGATGTGTCCATGTATTCTCATCAGTCAGCTCTCACTTACAAGTGAGAACATGTGGTATTTGGTTTTCTGTTCCTGCATTAGTTTGCTGAGGATAATGGCTTCCAACTCCATCTATGCCCCTGCAAGGGACATGATCTTGTTCCTTTTTATGGCTGCATAGTATTCCATGGACACCTCTGTTTTATTGGCTGGTTATTCTTCACACTGAGTTACTGAGTTAGCCTGGCAGGAGCTTTCAAGAAACTTGAGTGAAGGAAATTAGGAGTGCAGGACTGAATCAGGGAGCTCATGTTTTGAGTAGTAGATCCCGGTCCCAAGACCCATGACCAGGTATTGAGTCTTTGGTCCAGATGGAAACACTAGGAAACTGTGTCAGTTAAGCGGTCTACTATTTCCTTCTGGGTTTAGTCTTCAGTAATAATAATCATGGTATCCTGAAACAGTTTACAACTTTGCACAGTAAGTAAAACACTATTGTGGACCTGCAATGGAGGCATTCTACATCAGCTAGCTTTAAAAAGCTGTATGTTTATTTTTTGGATCAAAAATATGTTGCATGTCTAGTATAATGAAATAATGCAGAAATATATAAAGGAAAAAGTAAAATACATCCACTTTTTCTATATTAAAGAAATAGAAATGGAGTTTTTGAAAGATTGTTATAACAGTAAATTGAAGGATATGTGTGTCTTCAAAAATGTAAAAACAGAAGTTTTTACTGAAGCACAAATACATAAGATATCACATTCCAAAGGGACACTTTAGACCATTGTGTGAAATTTTCAGACATTGCCAAACACCATTAACAGAACTCCTGAAATCCCTCATTCACAATAAGGGCATATAAGTGTTGGAGACTGTATTAGTCAAAGTCAGATTTACTAGAGTGGTAGTAAATAGAGACTGAAACCTCAGGGGTCACATAAAGTAACTTTCTTGTTCACATAAAGTCCACTGAGGGTTGGGTGGCTCTGTAGGGTAGCTCCCGTCCAAATGGTCATTCAGGGATCCAGGTTGTTTCCATCTTGTGGTTTCACCACCTCAACACAAGTTTTCCATGGTTGCCATGGCAAAATAGATATAGCATGGACAACTCACATCTGCTCCTCCATGCTTCAAACTGGAAGTGACTGAATATAGCTTATTGGCCAGAATTAGCATTTTTATAATGACAGACACATAGCACTCAATAAATTGTAGCTTTTATCATTATGGTTATTAGAAAACAACATTTTGAATAACTGGAAAAGAGTTCATTATGTGTAGTTACCATGATTAATTAACTATTAACCTGCTGTAGGACATTTCTATTGTGTCCTTTGTGGTGGTGGTGTTGTTATTATTATTATTATTATTATTTAGAATCAGGGTCTTACTCTGTCATCTAGGCTGGAGTGCAGTGGGACGATCATGGCTCATTGTAGGTTCAACATCCTGGGCTCAAGTGATCCTTCTACTTCAGTCCCCTCTTGTATCTGGGACTACAGGCACATGCCACCATATCTGACTAATTTATTTTTGTAGAGACAGAGTCTCACTATGTTGTCCAGGCTGGTCTTGAACTCCTGGCCTCAAGCAATCCTCCCACCTAAGCCTCCCAAAGTGCTGAGATTACAGGCATGAGCCAATGTGCCCAGCCATGTGTCCTTTTTTCACACTTACAAATAATACATATGCAAAGAAAAAATATGTCTTTATAGAAATCTTTGTCTTCATATCTGATTACTTTTTAGAAGTGGAATAGCAAGGATAAAGAATGTGGACATTTTTAAGACTCTTGATACACATGCCAAATTGTATGTTAGAAATGTCAGACTAATTTATCCTATCACCAGCAATGTAAGAAGCATACTTATCAAAACTTCACAAGTATTCAATGCTATGTTAAACAAATAAATAGACAACTTTGATTCCTCCACATTTGAATTTGATGCATATAGTCACTCACATTGTTATAATTATCAGAAAACAAATTTGACTCTTCCACTGAAATGCAAGCCCCCTAATCAAGGGGCCATAAATATCTTTTTCAGCTAGTATTCCCAGTACTTAGCCCAGTCCCTTGCATACAGTAGGAACACAGTAAACATGTGTTTAAAAATTATAGTTGAAAAGTGGCATATCTAAAGTGCTTAGATTAGTGCTTTTAAAATTATCAATGGTGGCTTTTTTCTCATGCTTTCCACCTGGCTGAATTTCTTGAAATTGTCTCTAAATTCATTTACCTATTTTTCTACTGGTATGTTAGTTGTTTTTCTCACCAATTTGTAAATGTTCTTCATATAATAATAATATTAATCCATTATCATATTTGTTTCAAATATTTCCCAACTTTTGTTAACTTTAATTATATGAGGTCTTTAATAAATATTTTTACAGTTATGTGTCAAATCTCTAAATTTTTGTTTCTCATAGAGGAAATTCCCTTCCTCTAGCCTCATGTTTCCTTGAGGGGACTTCCTCTCTCCTTCATTCTTCGCTTCTCATCAAGGGAAGAGGCAGGAAATATCTGACTGGTGAAATTCTCTACTTTCATCTTCTCTGGACTCAGTTCTCAAGGAGGGTGATCCTTGAACTCCATGAGGAAGCTCACAGGAGCAGGCATTGAGCCTGTAAGAGAGCCTGAACTTGACCAGTCTGCCAGTAGCTAGGTGGTTAAGATTAATTCTGGGGGAGAATAGAGACTCTGATTAGAACAGATTAAAGCACTATTCTCTAATCAGCCTTAACAATTATGATCTGTCTGACTCCTTTGTTTCTTATGAATTTGTTTTATACTTGGAGCAGAGAGGATATAATTATCCCTCAATAAACCATATCGTTTTCCCTTGTGCTTTACTCAAATTGTTTTTGTTTTGAAGGTCTTTCTCATCTAAAATTGCATAAATATTTGCCCATATTTTCTACTTGTTTTTTATAGCTTATTTATAAAAGTTTCTCATAAAATTTATTTTTAAAATAAGAGAAGTAATCAACATTACTGTAAAATGGTAAATATTAAAAATGAAGAGAAAAATTAAAATCATACTTAATTTTATACTATGTAGCTTCTACTTCCAAAATTACTAATGTGTGTTTTTTTTCAAACTTAACTTTATGTTTAATTGATTTAATTGTTTACTGTCAATTTTTTACATCAGGATTTCTCTATTCTTGAACTTTTAATTTTGACTTATCTCTTGTTGGGCTCCAGAATATGATATACAGAAAATGTATTCATAGTGTAGTTTCTGAACCTTGCCTATCTTAGAATGTTTTCCTGTTGTTTCACCCAGGAACAAGAACTTAGCTCTATAGCCCTCAATTCTCAACTGTACAGCATTTAAACTCTCTTTTCTCTCCCCTCAAACTTTATAGACTCTACTTCTTTTTATCTTCTAGCATTTATTGTTGCAAAGGAGAAAGCCGAATACTTGTCTAATTTTTAATCCAATGCAGGTGATCTGTGTTTTCTCCTTGGATACAGGTAGGAGTCTCTCTTTATTTGAATATTCAAAAAATTCCCAAGGATTTATCTAGCTATGAATACATCGGCGTATTCAATGTTGAAGCCTGATACTAGTTCTGATTCGCCTTCTATAAGGTCAAAAGGAGTTCGATTTGTTTCTGCTAGTGTGGAGGTAAATCATATTATGGCTAGGGGTCATGATGGTAGGAGGAGTCATAGGTGTTCTTGTGTTGTAAGGAGTATACTGAGGTTAAATGAGCCGCTTATTAGCAGGACTGATAGTAGGATAATAGTGAGAGCGACTTCGTATGAAATTGTTTGGGCGACGGCTCGTAGGGCTCCGATTAGGGCGTAGCTTGAGTTTGATGCTCATCCTGATCATAGGATGGAGTAGACGGTTAGGCTGAGTATGGCTAGGGTGAATAGGAGTCCTAGGTTGAGGTTGATTAGAGCGTTGGGTATAGGGAGGGGGGTTCATAGGAGAAGGGTAATGAAGAAGGCTAGAGTGGGTGCGATAATATAGAGGGTGGTGGTAGATGTTGAGGGTTTTAGGGGTTCTTTAGTGAAAAGTTTTACAGCATCAGCGAAGGGTTGTAATAGTCCAAATGGACCTACAACATTGGGCCCTTTTCGTAGTTGCATGTAGCCTAGTAGTTTTCGTTCAACGAGTGTGAGAAATGCTATGGTAGCTAATGTGGGTATAATTATGAGTAGGAGGTTTATTGTGGTCATGGTGTTAAGAAGAGGAGTTGAACCTCTGGTTACAAAGTTTTAAGTTTTATGCAATTGCCGGGCTCTGCCATCTTAACAAACCCTGTTTTCGGGTGGAATGTGTGGTATTTTGCTAAATTAAGACTAGGTCATTTATGTAATGAAGGCGCTTTATGAAGTGGGCCTTATTTCTCTTGTCCTTTCGTACAGGGAGAAATGTGCAATAGATAGAAACCGACCTGGATTGCTCCGGTCTGAACTCAGATCACGTAGGACTTTAATCGTTGAACAAACGAACCCTTGATAGCTGCTGCACCATTAGGATGTCCTGATCCAACATCGAGGTCGTAAGCTCTATTGTCGATATGGACTCTAGAATAGAATTGCGCTGTTATCCCTAGGGTAACTTGTTCCGTTGATCAAGTTATTGGATCAATTATGAGTGTTAGTTCGCTTTGACTTGTGTGGTCTTAGCATATGTTATTCGGAGGTTTTGTTGTGCTCCGAGGTCGCCCCAACCAAAATTTTTAATGCAGGTGTCAGTAGTTTAAAGGTCCGTGGGTTTGTGTGATTTTTTGGTTGCATTAATAGATTAAAGCTCCATAGGGTCTTCTCGTCTTATTGCTTCATGCCCGCCTCTTCGCGGGCAGGTCAATTTCACTGGTTAAAAGTAAGAGACAGTTAAACCCTCGTGGTGCCTTTCATGCGAGTCCCTATTTAAAGAACAAGTGATTATGCTACCTTTGCACGGTCAGGGTACCGCGGCCGTTAAACGTGTGTCACTGGGCAGGCAGTGCCTCTAATACTAGTAATGCTAGAGGTGATGTTTTTGGTAAACAGGCGGGGTTTGGGTTTGCCGAGTTCCTTTTACTTTTTTTAACCTTTCCTTGAGGCATGCCTGTGTTGGGTTAACAGTGAAGGTGGCATGGGCTTGTTTATGCTTGTTATGCCTGGCTGTTAGATATCGGTGAGGCTTTCGGTCCGATTTAGGCTTATGCAGTGGAGAAGATATTCATGTTACTTATACTAGCATTGTTGCTTCTATATGGTGATAGATTAATCCAATGTGGTGTGAGGAGTTCAGTTATGTGTTTGGTATTTTTGTGGTGGTTAGTGTTGAGCTTGAACGCTTTCTTAATTGATGGCTGCTTTTAGGCCGACTATGATGATTGAGGGTTTTACTCTCTCTGCAAGGTTTTTTCCTAGTGTCTAAAGAGCTGTCCCTCTTTAGACTAGCAGTTAAGCTTACAGGGGGATTAGGTAGTTCTATAGGTAAGCTTAAGGTTGAACTAAGATTCTGTCTTGGATAACCAGCTATCACCAGGCTCGGTAGGCTTGTCACCTCTACCCAGAAATCTTCCCACTATTTTGCCACATAGATGGGTGCGCTCTTTTAGCTGTTTTTGGGTAGCTCGTCTGGTTTCGGGGGATTTGGCTTGTAGTTCTCTTTGTGAAATTGTCTCTAGCTAATTCATTATGCGAAAGGTACAGGAGTTAGTCCTTGCTGTTTTGTGCTTGGGTGGTTTTTTATCTTTCCCTTACGGTACTATGTCTATAGCGCCAGATTAAAATTTCTATCGCCTATACTTTGTGTAGGTGAATGGTTTAGTGTGCGTTGGCTTGGTATTAGTGTTGGTTATGCTTAGGGCTAGTATTGGCTCAAGGTAATCAAGTGGTATTGAGATTCTCTGGGTGTAAGCCAGGTGCTTTATATTAAGCTATACCTTGATTTATCCAAGCGCACCTTCCAGTACGCTTACCATGTTACGACTTATCCTCTCTATATAAATATTAGGGCGTTTAGTTAGGACATTCCTTAAATATATTTGAGAGGAGTGACGGGCGGTGTGTGCGCGCTTTATGGCCTGGTTCAATTAAGCACTCTATTCTTAATTTACTGCTAAATCCTCCTTGGACCCTTAAGTTTCATAAGGGTTTTCGTGTGGTTTTCTGAAATAGAAAATGTAGCCCATTTTTTACCGTCTCATGGGCTACACCTTGACCTAACGTATTCGCGGCGGGGGCGTTTGCGCTCACTTTGTGGCCTTCATTAGGGTTTGCTGAAGATGGCGGTATATAGGCTGAGCAAGAGAGGGTGGGGTGGATCGGGGTTTATCGATTACGGAACAGGCTCCTCTAGGGGGATGTAAAGCACCGTCAAGTCCTTTGAGTTTTAAGCTGTTGCTCGTAGTATTCTGGCGAGTAGTTTTGTTATCTAACTACCGAGGTTTAGGGCCAAGCATAGTAGGGTGTCTAATCCCAGTTTGGGTCTTGGCTATTGTGTGTTCAGAAATTTTAAAGCCACTTTCATAGTTTATTTTACATTAGCTAGGGTTTTACAGTTTAGGTGGAGTTTAGCTTTATTATGTTAGATCTTAAACACCCTCTACGCCGATCTCTATTAGCTGGGGTTAATCGTGTAACCGCGGTGGCTGGCACGAAATTGACCAACCCTAAATATAGCATGGCTTAGTTGAACTTTCGTTTATTGCTAAATATTTGTCACTGCTGTCTCCCGTGGGGGTGTGGCTAGGCAAAGCGTTTTGAGCTGCGTGTGCGTGCTTGATGCTTGCTCCTCTTGGTCATGATGATTTATAGGGCGTCTTCACTGTAGCGGGGATGCTTGCATGTCTAATCCTGCTAAGAGCTAATAGAAAGGCCAGGACCAAGCCTATTTGTTTATGGGGTGTGCAAACCCATCTAGGCATTTTCAGTGTCTTGCTTTGGGTGGGTTTAAGCTACATAAACAGGGGTGTTAGTGTAATTGTGGGGTAGCTTCTTTCGGGTTGTGTGAGAGGGCCTATTGTGGGTTGGTGTAAGGGATGTTTAGTGAAGTAAATGCTTGTTAGTTGAGAGAATGGCAGTTGGAGTTGTGTACACCTAAAAGATAAAAACGCGAGCTCTGATCGGATATATTAAGACTTTTGTTTTTGGGGTTTGGCAAGAGTGGGTTTTGGATGAAGGTCGGAGATGGGGGTGGGGGGGTTTGATGAGGTACGGTTGTGGTTTGTCGGCGTGGTGGGAATGGTATTTGGCTAAGATAATTACTGGTATGTCCTACAAGCATGAATTAAATAACACCCTGCTAAAGTTCGTGTGGAGCTAGAATATTGGAACGTAGGTGCGATCAACAATTGCATGTACTAGGAATCAAAGACAGGCGCATACAGGACGAGATGTGGTGGGAGTCAGCATTCTGCGATGGGGTTGCGTGCAGACCAGAGATAAAAGATACCAAATGCATGGAGATCTCCCGTGACTGGTTAATAGGGTGATAGACCCGTGATCCATCGAGATGTCTTATTTAAGGGGAACGTGTGGGCGATGTTGGTTGTTATGGCCCTGAGGTAAGAACCAGATGCCGGATACAGCTCAAGTATAGCTACCCCCACGAGTTATGGGCCCGGAGCGAGGAGAGTAGCACTCTTGTGCGGGATATTGATTTCACGGAGGATGGTGAACAAGGGACTCCTAAGTGAGGGGGGGCATCCGTAGTGAGGAGGATTATTTAATGAATATGTGCTATGTCCGATGAACGATTTAATGTACTATGGACGACTGGCATGGATTGGTTTAGTTGATATCCATGGGGGAATGGATTGGACTTTGGAAGGATCGTGTTATGTACTACTGTTGATGTTTGTATTAGGGTACTTGCCTGTAAGCATGTTGTTTGGGAGTGTTGAGTTGATATGTAATAATATGTGTTATGTACAGTCAAGCATATATAGTACTATATATTATACATGTTGGCTAGCAGTAATGCACGAATTACATAGTAGTATTGTGAGTAGGTTAATACTAGGATGTCTTATGAAGTTCATACAACATAAGAATGCAGAAAGTAGTTTAAGTTAGAATGCCAGCTTTGGGTGTTGGTGGTGGAGCTAGATGCTTTCTTTTTGATTGCCCTAGGAAGAGTGTTCATTTCTGGTTTACAAGGCCAGTGTATTAGTTTATACTACGAGGGCAAGTTCATTTGAGTAGGTTGTTTTCGATTAGGGAGGCCAGTGGTATTAGGACTAGAATTGTAATGAAGTATATTATGGATGCTACTTGGCCGATGATGATGAGGGGTTGGGTTACCGGTTGGCTTCCAATTCAGGTAAGAGTCAGTAGGGTTGTGATTAGGAGTCAGAATAGGAATTGGCTGAGTGGGCGGAATATTATGCTTTGTTGTTTGGATTTGTGAAGTATGGGGATAGCTGCTAGGATGAAGATTGATAGGAATAGTGCTAGTACGCCTCCCAGTTTGTTGGGGACAGATCGTAGGATTGTGTATGCAAATAGGAAGTATCATTCTGGTTTGATATGTGGGGGAGTATTTAGTGGGTCGGCTGGAGTGTAGTTGTCTGGGTCGTTTAGGAGGTTGGGTGAGAGTAGTGTTAGTGTCGCCAGGGTAAAGAGAAGGAGGGTTAGACCTAGGATGTCTTTGATTGTGTAGTAGGGGTGGAAGGCGATTTTGTCCGAGTTGGAGGAAATTCCGCAAGGGTTGTTTGATCCTGTTTCGTGCAGGAATAGTAGGTGTACGGTTGTGAGGGCGATGATGATGAAGGGTAGGATAAAGTGCAAGGTGAAGAATCGTGTGAGAGTGGGGTTACCAATAGCGTATCCTCCTCAGATTCATTGGACAAGGTTGGTTCCGATGTACGGGATTGCTGATAGTAGGTTTGTGATTACCGTTGCCCCCCAGAATGATATTTGGCCTCATGGGAGAACGTAGCCCATGAAAGCTGTTGTTATGGTTATGAGAAGGAGTATAATGCCGATGTTTCAGGTTTCTAGAAGGAGGTATGAGCCATAGTAGAGGCCTCGACCGATGTGGAGGAAAAGGCAGATGAAGAGCATAGAGGCACCATTGGCGTGGAGATAGCGAGTAATCCAGCCGTAGTTCACGTCTCGGGTGATATGTGCAATTGAGGAGAAGGCGGAGGAGGTGTCCGGTGAGTAGTGTATTGCTAATAGTAGGCCTGTGATGATTTGTAAGGTTAGACAGGCTGTGAGAAGTGAACCGAAGTTTCATCACATGGAAAGGTTGGGTGGGGTGGGTAAATCAATGAGGGAGCGATTGATTGTTTTTATGATTGGGTTGGATTTGCGTGTTGGAGTCATTGGTGCTTTTATAGTTGAAGTACAACGATGGTTTTTCATGCCATTGGTTATGGTTGAAGTCCATGTGGAAGCAATGGCGTATATTTTGTTTACATTGAGTGTTTTATTAGTTATGGGGTTTGTGGGGTTCTCTTCTAAGCCTTCTCCTATTTATGGGGGTTTAGCGTTAATTGTTAGTGGTGTGGTTGGTTGTGTGATCGTTTTAAATTGTGGGGGGGGTTTATATGGGTTTGATAATGTTTTTGGTTTATCTGGGAGGTATGATGGTTGTTTTTGGCTATACTACAGCAATGGCTATTGAAGAGTATCCTGAGACATGAGGCTCGGGGTTTGAGGTTTTGGGGGGTCTTTTAGTAGGGTTGATAATGGAGGTGATGTTAGTTTTGTGGGTTTTAGGTTTGGATGAGGCGGTAGAGGTGGTGGTTGGTTTTAGCGATACTGGTGATTGGGTGGTTTTTGAGGGGGAGGGGTCAGGATTGATTCGGGGTGATTCTATTGGTGCGGGTGCCTTGTATGATTATGGGCGTTGATTGGTGGTAGTTGCTGGTTGAACATTATTTGTTGGTGTGTACGTTGTAATTGAGATTGTTCGGGGTAATAGGTTATATTATTAGGAATAAGGCTAGGATAAGGGGGATAAGGAAAGAAAGGGAATAGAGTTTGATTATGCCTTTTTGGGTGGTTACAGTTATGGAAGCGGTGATGTGTGCTTGTGAGATTGTTTTGGGTATAGATTTTTCTAGTCATGTTGAATCTAATAGGAGGAGGGCTAAGTTTTGGCTTATGAGTAGGTTTTGATAGGGGATTGTGCGGTGGATTGTGGTGGGAAAATATCCTAGTATGCTGGAGAATTTGAATACTTGTGATGGGTTTTTTATTTTCAGTTTGTTTGTTATGAGGGTGAGGTCTAGGGCTGCTAGGAAGCCTAGGGCGGTTGCGCACAGGGCTGAGAGTTTTAGGTAGAGGGGTATTATTGGTTGGGGGAGTGAGGTGGGAGGGATGTTGTTGGTGATAAGAAATCCTGTAATCATGCTGCCTATTGTGAGGCGTTTAATTGGATTTAATAGGGTAGGGTTGTTTTCGTTAATATTTGTTAGAGCTGGAAAACGGGGTTGTCCTGTTAGGGTGAGGAGGATGGTTCGAGTACTGTAGGCGCTTGTTAGGGAGGTAGCGATGAGAGTAATAAGTAGGGCTCAGGCGTTGGTATACGACGTGTTTGTGGCTTCGATGATGAGGTCTTTGGAATAGAAGCCTGTGAGGAAGGGCATTCCTGTAAGTGCTAGGTTGCCAATGATTATGGAAGTTGAGGTGAGGGGTATTGTTTTGAATAGGCCCCCTATCTTTCGAATGTCTTGTTCGTTGTTTAGGTTGTGGATGATGGATCCGGAGCATATAAAGAGCATAGCTTTAAAGAAAGCATGGGTGCAGATGTGTAGGAATGCTAGGTATGGTTGGTTGATGCCAATGGTGACTATTATTAGACCTAGTTGGCTTGAGGTGGAGAAAGCTACGATCTTTTTAATGTCGTTTTGTGTAAGGGCGCAGATGGCTGTAAATAGGGTAGTGGTAGCTCCTAGGCATAATGTAAGATTTTGAATTATTGTGTTGGTTTCTATTAGAGGGTGGAAGCAGATGAGTAAAAACACTCCAGCGATGACTATGGTACTGGAGTGAAGTAGGGCTGAGACTGGAGTTGGGCCTTCTATGGCAGAGGGTAGTCAGGGGTGAAGACCGAATTGAGCTGATTTTCCTGCTGCTGCTAGGAGGAGGCCTGCCAGTGGAAGGGAGTTTGAGTTGGAGTTTAGGGCTAGTATTTGTTGGAGGTCTCATGAGTTGTAGTGTAGGAGAAATCATGTTATGGCCAGGATAAGACCAATGTCGCCAATGCGATTATATAAGATTGCTTGGATGGCTGCTGTGTTGGCGTCTGTCCGAGCGTGTCATCAGCTAATTAGGAGGAAGGATATGATTCCCACGCCTTCTCAGCCGATAAAGAATTGGAAAAGGTTGTTAGCAGTGACTAGAATTAGTATGGCTGTAAGGAAAATAAGAAGGTATTTGAAGAATTGATTGATATTTGGGTCTGAGTTTATGTATCATAGTGAGAATTCTATAATAGACCAGGTAATAAATAGTGCGATTGGAATAAATATTATAGAGAAGTAATCTAGTTTAAAGCTCAGTGTTAGGTCTAATGTTTGGGTTATTATTCAATGTCAACTCCAAATGGTCGTTTCTTGGTTTAAGAAGATGAATAAAGTTGTTGAGGGAAGGCTGGTGATAAAAGCATATATTACGGCTGTTTTTACGTAATCTGGGTATGGGCGTTTTTTATAGGGGTTGGTGAGGGTGGCAAAAATTGGAAGAGTCAGGGAGATGAGGGTTGTTATTATGATAGGGGTGTGCATGATTATTACTTTTATTTGGAGTTGCACCAATGTTTTTGACTCCTAAGGTCAACGGATAGCTGTTATCCTTTAAAAGTTGAGAAAACCGTAGCTTTAAGTACGGAGGCATGGATTAGCAGTCCTTGCGAGTTTTCTCGGTAAATAAGAAGTGGTAAGCCTCTATAATTAGACTCACAATCTAATGTTTTAGTTAAACTATATTTACAGGAAGTAAACCCTAGGATGATGTTGGGGTTGAGAGATAGGAGGATAATTGGAGCGAGGTGTATGAATATTAATATGTTTTCTCGTGTGAAGGGGGGTTTTATATTGATTATGTGGTGTGTGAGTGTTCCTCGTTGTATTGTAATGAATATGTGGAGAGAGTAGAGGGCTGTGATCAGTATGTTAAGTCCTGTTAACACAATGGTGATATGGGATCAGGAAAATGAGGTTGTGATTACAAAGAGCTCGCCTAGTAGATTAATAGTGGGGGGTAGGGCAAGATTAGTAAGGCTTGCTGTGAGCCATCAGAAGGCTGTTAATGGAAGTAGGATTTGAAGTCCTCGGGATAGTAGTATGGTACGGTTATGAGTGCGTTCATAGTTTGAATTGGCTAAGCAGAAATACATGGAAGAGGTGAGCCCGTGAGCGATCATAAGGATGGTTGCGCCGGAGAAGCTTCAGGGGGTTTGGATGAGAGAGGCTACAATTACAAGGGCTATGTGGCTTACAGAAGAGTACGCGATAAGTGATTTTAGATCTGTTTGTCGGAGGCATGTTAGGCTTGTTATGATTATGCCCCATAAGGATAATATAAGGAATGGGTAGGCTATGTATTCTGTTAAGGGGTTGAGAATGGGAGTAAGTCGTATTATGCCATAGCCGCCTAATTTTAGGAGTACTGCGGCAAGGACTATTGACCCTGCAATGGGGGCTTCAACATGAGCTTTAGGGAGTCATAGGTGTAAACCATAGAGGGGTATTTTTGTCATAAAGGCTATTATGCATGCTAGTCAGGTAAAGTTGTGGGACCAGGTGGTTGTTAGTTTTTGGTGTGTGAGTGTTAGTAATGTGATGTTTAGTGAGCCTGTGTTGTTGTAGGTGTGGCTTAGTATGATGAGTAGGGGTAGAGAGCCGGTTAGTGTGTAGAATAGAAAGTATGTACTTGCGTTAAGGCGTTTTGCTTGGCTGCCTCATTTAGTAATGATAATCAGGGTGGGGATGAGGGTGGTTTCAAATAGAATGTAGAATATAATTAGTTCTGTGGCCATGAATGTCAGAATTAAGGTGATTTGTAGGAGAATTGTTATGAAGAGGAAAAGTTTCTTTTGTGAGGGGGGTTCGTTGCATAGGTGATACTGGCTTGCTATAATCATGAGGGGTAGGAGTCAGATAGTTAGTGTTAGGAGGGGTGTTGTCAGTGGGTCAGAGGATAGGTAGGTTGAGTGATTGAGGAGGTTGGTGTTGGTTTGGTTGAAGAATAGTAAGGGAATGAGGCTGATGGCTAAGCTGTGTATAGTTAAGTTGATTCAAATAGTGTCGTTTTTAGAGAGTCATGTTATAGGTAGTAGTATGGTTGTAGGGATAATTATTTTTAGCATTGAAGCAGGTTTAGGTTGTGAACGTAATCTAGTCCGTATGTGTTGGAGATTGAGATTAGTAGGGCAAGACCTACTGCTGTTTCACAGGCGGCAAATACTAACAAAATGATGGGTATAATGTTGATTAGGGGGAAGTGTGTGTTTGAGGCAATAAGAGTGGCTATGATAAAGAGTGATATTATTATTCCTTCTAGGCAGAGGAGAGAAGCTATTAGGTGTGAGCGGTAGGTTAGTATACCTAGAAGAGAGATAGTAAACGCTAGTATGATGTTTATATAGGTGGGGGTCATTTGGTTAGTATGGTTATCATAATCTAATGAGTCGAAATCATTTATTTTGTTTAAACTACTTACCAATTCGGCCCAGTCTAGCCCCTTTTGAGTTCATTCATAGGCTAGGCTGAGAATTAGGATAATAATAAAGACGATGGTCGATTTGATTATTATTGGGAGGTTTGTTGTTTGGATGGCTCATGGTAAGGATAGTAGTAGGGCGATTTCTAGGTCAAATAGTAGGAAAGTAATGGCAACTAGGAAGAATTTTATTGAGAATGGGATGCGAGCAGGGTTTAAGGGGTCGAATCCACATTCGTAGGGGCTAGTTTTTTCTGCGTAGGAGTTGAGCTGGGGTAACCAGAATATGATAATTATCAGTAGTGAGGTTAATAGGGTGTTGATTGTTAAGGCTAGCACTAGGTTAATTACTCTTTTTTGAATGTTGTCAAAACTGATTGATTGGAAGTCAATTGTACTTGTTATACTAAAAGAGTAGGATCCTCATCAATAGATAGAGATGTAAAGGAGTAGCCAGACAACATCTACGAAGTGTCAGTACCAAGCGGCAGCTTCAAAGCCGAAGTGGTGGCTCGATGTGAAGTGATATAGTAGTTGGCGGATAAGGCAGGTAAAGAGAAATGTGGACCCAATAATAACGTGGAGTCCGTGGAAGCCTGTGGTAATGAAGAATGTTGAACCGTAGATGCCATCGGAGATGGTGAAGGGTGCTTCAAAGTATTCTGAAGCTTGTAGTAGGGTGAAATAGGTACCTAGCAGGATTGTGATGAGTAGGGCTTGGGTTGTTTGTTTTCGATCATTATTTATGAGGCTGTGATGAGCTCAGGTGATTGTAACCCCAGATGCAAGTAACACAGAAGTGTTTAGGAGGGGTACTTCTATGGGGTTTAGAGGGGTGATGCCTGTTGGTGGTCAATGGCCTCCCAAGCAGGGTGTCGGGGCGAGGCTTGAGTGGTAAAATGCTCAGAAGAAGCCGATAAAGAAGAATACTTCTGAGATGATGAATAGTGTTATTCCGTACCGGAGGCTTTTTTGAACGGGTATTGTGTGGTGGCCTTGGTATGTGCTTTCTCGTACAATGTCACGTCATCATTGGTATAAGGTTAGTATGTTGGTTAGTAGGCCTAGTGTTAGTAGGGTGATAGAGTAGGAGTGAAATCACATGACTAAGCCGGATGTTATTAAGAAAGCTGACAGAGCTCCTGTCAGTGGCCAGGGACTGGGTTTAACTATGTGATAGGCGTGGGTCTGGTGGGTCATTAGGTGTTGTTGTGTAGATAGAGGCTAATTAAGAGTGTGAAGACATAGGCTTGGATTAGGGCTACTGCAATCTCTAGAACAGTTAGTAGTGCCAGAAGTGTGGAAGTTAGTAGAGTTAGGGAGAAGTTGGTGGTTGATAGTGCTAGTGCAGCGTTTCCAATTAGGTGTATTAGCAGATGGCCGGCTGTGATGTTTGCGGTTAGTCGTACGGCTAGGGCTACCGGTTGAATAAGTAGGCTGATAGTCTCGATTGCTACCAACATGGGGATGAGAGGTGTGGGTGTGCCTTGTGGTAGGAGGTGGGCTAGGGAGTTTTTGGTTTTAAAGCGAAGTCCTACTGCTACTGTGCCTGCTCATAAGGGGATTGCTATAGCTAGGTTTATGGAAAGTTGGGTGGTTGGTGTGAACGAGTAAGGTAGGAGTCCTAAGAGGTTTGTTATAGCAATAAAGGTGATTAGGGATATTAGTATTAAAGATCAGGTTTGTCCCTTAGCGTTGTGAGTTATTATTATTTGTTTTAGGGTGGATTGAGTCAGGTTTTGTTGAATGGTAGCTAGTCGATTATTAATGGGGTGTTTAGAGGTTAAGACTAGTATGGTGGGGAACAGGATAATCGGGATCGTGGCGGGTTGGTTTAGGATTGTTGGGGCTGAGAAAGGGGTAAACAAGTTTTCGTTCATTTTGGTTGTCAGCGGATACTGTGGGATTGTGGGTTGGGGTTTTTTATAAGAGGCGGTTGGTAGTGGTTTGTGTTTAGTAGTTTTAGTTGTATGATAAGATATAGCGTAGGAAGCATCGTCATAATAATGGTGAATCATGTCGATGTGTCTAACTGGGGCATTTCACTGTAGGGGGTGGGTCCCCCATCTTTAACTTAAAAGGTTAATGCTGGAGTAGCTATACAGTGAGTTTGTAGGGTATTTTGAGAGGTTTTTGAGGTGGGAGTGCTAGGGGAAAGAGAGTAAGTAGGGTTATTTATAGAGTAAATACAGGTCCTATTTCAAAGATTTTTAGTGGGATTAGTTCTGCAACAATTGGTATGAAGCTGTGATTTGCGCCACAGATTTCTGAGCATTGTCCGTAATAGACGCCTGGTCGTGTGGCTGTGAAAACGGTTTGATTTAGACGTCCAGGTACGGCATCTGTTTTTAGGCCTAGTGTGGGAATAGTTCATGAATGTAAGATGTCTTGGGATGTAATTATTATACGCACGGGGGCTTCAATTGGAAGGACTACTCGATTGTCAACTTCTAGGAGTCGAAGGTCCCCTGGGTTTAAGAATAGTGGGGGTAGTATGTATGAATTGAAAATTAGGCCTCCGTAGTCCGTGTATTCGTAGGTTCAGTACCACTGGTGTCCAATTGATTTGATGGTAAAGGATGGGTCATTGACTTCATCTGTTAGGTATAGGACGCGTAGGGATGGGAGAGCAATTAGGATTAAAATAATTGCGGGTAAGATAGTTCAGATAGTTTCTATTTCTTGGGCGTCTGTGATGTTAGTACTGGTTAGTTTTGTTGTGAGAGTTGAGAGCAGAGCGTATAGGACTAGGAAGCTGATTAGAGATATGGCTATAAAAGCATGGTCGTGGAAGGTAATTAACTCCTCTATGATAGGAGATGTGGCGTCTTGCAGGCTTAGTTGAACTGGGTGAGCCATGTAAGATATATAGGATTTGGCCTATGACTTAGCCTTGACAAAGCTATGAAATGATTTTTCTAATATCTTGTTGAAAAGGTTATAGGGGCTATAAGACTGGCTTGAAACCGGTCCTAGGGGGTTCGACTCCCTCCTTTTTCACTTAGTTTAATATAGGCTGGTTCTTCGAATGTGTGATAAGGTGGGGGGGCAGCCGTTTAGTCATTCTAGGTTAGTAAGGGGTTGTTCGATTAGTAGTACTTTACGTTTTGAAGCAAAGGCTTCTCAGATCATGTAGATTATTAAAATTACTGCTACTAGTGAGATGAAGGAGCCTATAGATGATAGGATATTTCATGTAGTGTAGGCATCGGGATAGTCAGAGTAGCGTCGGGGTATTCCGGACAGGCCAAGGAAGTGTTGTGGAAAGAAGGTAAGATTTACGCCTACGAATATGATGATGAAGTGGGCTTTGGCATAGGTTTGGTTCAGTGTATAGCCTGAGAATAAAGGGAATCAATGTATAAAGCCCCCTATAATGGCGAATACAGCTCCTATTGATAGGACATAATGGAAGTGGGCGACAACGTAGTATGTGTCGTGTAGTACGATATCTAGGGACGAGTTTGCCAAGATGATGCCGGTCAGACCTCCCACAGTAAATAGGAAGATAAAACCTAGGGCTCAGAGTATTGCTGGGGATCATTTAATGTTGCCTCCATGAAGTGTAGCAAGTCAGCTAAAAACTTTCACACCGGTGGGGATTGCAATGATTATAGTGGCGGAAGTGAAATAGGCTCGTGTATCTACGTCTATACCAACTGTAAACATGTGGTGGGCTCATACAATGAAACCTAAAAACCCAATTGATATTATGGCTCAGACTATACCCATATACCCAAACGGCTCTTTTTTTCCAGAGTAGTAGGCTACAATGTGAGAGACTATTCCAAAGCCGGGAAGAATAAGGATGTAGACTTCGGGGTGGCCGAAGAATCAAAATAGGTGTTGATATAGGATAGGATCTCCTCCTCCAACGGGATCAAAGAAAGTAGTATTGAGGTTGCGATCTGTTAGTAGCATGGTAATGCCGGCGGCTAGGACTGGTAGAGAGAGGAGTAGAAGGATAGCTGTAATTAAGATTGATCAGACAAATAAAGGGGTTTGGTATTGGGATATTGTGGGGGGTTTTATGTTGATGATAGTGGTAATAAAGTTGATGGCTCCTAAGATGGAGGAAATACCTGCTAAATGGAGGGAGAAGATAATCAGGTCTACGGAAGCTCCTGGGTGGGAGAAGTTTCCTGCTAGAGGGGGGTATACTGTTCAGCCTGTTCCGGCGCCAGCTTCTACTACGGCTGATGCTATTAGTAGTAGGAAAGAAGGGGGGAGGAGTCAGAAGCTTATGTTGTTTAGACGGGGAAATGCTATGTCGGGAGCGCCGATTATTAGGGGCACTAGTCAGTTCCCGAACCCTCCAATCATAATGGGTATAACTGTAAAGAAAATTATAACGAATGCATGGGCTGTTACAATGACGTTGTAGATGTGGTCGTTGCCTAGTAGGCTGCCGGGTTGGCCTAGCTCAGCTCGAATGAGAAGGCTCAGGGCAGTGCCTATGACCCCGGCTCATGCACCAAATAGTAAATATAGGGTTCCGATGTCTTTATGGTTTGTTGAAAAGAGTCAACGATCGATAAGCATAAGTGGTAAAATGGCTGAGTAAGTATTAGGCTGTAAACCTAAAGATGGGGGTTTAAGTCCTCCTTTTACCAGCCCCGAGGTGATTTTCATGTTGAATTGCAAGTTCAAAGGAGCAGTCTAAGAGTTTCTGCCGGGGCTTCTCCCGCCTTTTTTTCCCTGCGGCGGGAGAAGTGGGTCAAAGCCAGTCGGTTAGGGTGTTTAGCTGTTAACTAAGTTTTTGTGGGTTCGAATCCCATTGATCTAGTAAGGGCTTAGCTTATTTAAAGTGGTTGATTTGCGTTCAATTGATGCAGAGTAGGTATTTGCAGTCCTTGTGTGTTTCAGAAACTAAGTGTTTTTACTTACTAAGGGCTTTGAAGGCTCTTGGTCTTGTTTAACCTAAATTTCTAGTGAAAGGTCAGGAGTAGAGGGGAGATTGGTAGTAGAAGAGTAGAGGTGATGATGAGCGGGGGGATAAGAGGTGTGGGTTTTGTGTTTTCGAGTTGTCATGTTATTTTTGTGTTGTTAGATGTGGGGAATAGTGTTAGGGAGGTGGTGTAGATTAGGCGTATGTAAAAGTATAGGTTAAGTAGGGTTATGATGGTTATGATGGAGGGGATGAGGAAGTTGTTGTTTATTGTGAGTTCTTGGATGATAATTCATTTGGGTAGGAAACCGGTTAAAGGGGGTAGGCCTCCTAGGGATATGAGAATGGGTGCTATTAGTGGTGCTAGGTGAGTTGATTTGTTTCAGGTGCGGGATAGTATGAGGGTTGTGGTGCTTGAGTTTAAGCTAAGGGTCAGGAATATAGTAGTTGTTAGGATAATGTAGATAGTTAAGTAAAAGATTGTAGTTATTGGGTTGTATACTAGTGTTATTATTATTCAACCCATGTGTGTAATTGAGGAGTATCCTAGGATTTTGCGTAGTTGTGTTTGGTTTAGACCTCCTCAACTGCCTATTGCAATGGATAGGGTGGAGAGGGTTAGGAGGGTATGGGTGTTGATAGATGGGTGAATTTGGTATATGATTGAGATAGGGGCTAGTTTTTGTCATGTAAGAAGGAGTAGGCCGGAGGTTAGGGGTGTTCCTTGGGTGACTTCTGGAACCCAGAAGTGGAAGGGGGCTATTCCTAGTTTTATGGCGAGGGCGGTTGTTATTATTAGGGATGGGGGTTGATTGATGTAACTTGTTATTGCTCAGCATCCTGATAGTAGGTTGTTGGAGATGATTGCTATTATGAGGATTATAGATGCGGTAGATTGTATTAAGAAGTATTTGATGGCGGCTTCTGTAGAACGGAGATTTGTTTTTTTTACCAGGATTGGAATGAAGGCGAGTATGTTTATTTCTAGGCCTGCTCAGGCAAGGAGTCAGTGTGAGCTTAGTGTTGTGATAAGTGTGCCTGTGATTATTGTGGTGTAGATAATGGGTTGAGCTAGTGGGTTAATTAGTACGGGAAGGATGTGACCAACATTTTCGGGGTATGGGCCCGATAGCTTGTTTAGCTGACCTTACTCTAGGATAGAGTGTGTGGGGTAGCACGGAGAAGTTTGGATTCTCAAGGGTAGGTTCGACACCTACAGTCCTAGAAATAAGAGGGTTGGGCCTCTATTATTTACTCTATCAAAGTAACTCTTTTGTCAGACATATTTCTAGGTTTGGGGGGGAATGCTGGAGATTGCGATGTATTTGATTATTGCCTCATTTCCAATTATTGTGTATTCTTCCTTGGGAACTTCCATATTTATCATCTTCTCTCATTGTTTTCATTTCTTAGTCCTTCCCCTGCAATTTGAGATCGTTATTCAAGTTTGTCCTCAACATCACAGACTCAACACACATGGGTTGAATAATAATAACACTAGTATACAACCCAATAACTACAATCTTTTACTTAACTATCTACATTATCCTAACAACTACTATATTCCTGACCCTTAGCTTAAACTCAAGCACCACAACCCTCATACTATCCCGCACCTGAAACAAATCAACTCACCTAGCACCACTAATAGCACCCATTCTCATATCCCTAGGAGGCCTACCCCCTTTAACCGGTTTCCTACCCAAATGAATTATCATCCAAGAACTCACAATAAACAACAACTTCCTCATCCCCTCCATCTTTATTAATTGTGACTGGAGCATGAAAAGCTATTTCAATGTGCATATTCAGAATTTTGGGGGGATGTGAGGAACAAGAAAGCATTCTTAAAATATATTTGATTATTGCCTCATTTCCAATTATTGTGTATTCTTCCTTGGGAACTTCCATATTTATCATCTTCTCTCATTGTTTTCATTTCTTAGTCCTTCCCCTGCAATTTGAGATCGTTATTCAAGTTTGTCCTCAACATCACAGACTCAATTTTTCATTATGTCAATTTCAGTCTTTTTCTACTCTGTACCTTAATTCTCCCAAGACATTGTATTGAATGCCTTCCTGATTTTATCTGGTGCTCATTCTCATATCATCTGGCTCTATCCTTATGACTTTCTGGTTTCTACTTGTGTCTTTATGAAGATACAAAGCAGTTTTCTAAAACTACCACTTTAGCAAGTTTGTTCTTTTTCCCAAGTTAAGCCTCTGGATTAATGCTTAGTTTTTCTTTCATCTCCTACATCCCTCAGGAGGATGCTCTTTAGTTCTGGTATTCAAAGGCAAGCAGAATGGACAGTCTCCCCTTGGGTCTACTCACTGACCATGTTATGTTGGTGGAATCCTCTTCTGCTAACTAAAGGTGGGTGGTAGTTGGTAAAAATTCTTGTGTTTACCAGGCATTCTTCTAGGGCTGACGTTTGTTCTTCTCTTACTTTAACCCACTAGTTCTCTTCTACTTTGGTCAGTTCTTGAAAACATCTAGTCTTAGGGGTGAAGCTTCTTTTGAAGTTTACAGACTTACTCATGGTCCCATCTTTGTCCTCATTATTAAAGGACAGGACTTTTGTGGTCATAATATAACCAAAATCTCTTTAGGTTAACAGCACTCCTTATGCATAATTCGAAGACCTGAGAGGTAGGGGTTAACACATCCAGAACTGATCCCCTGCAGACCAGCTTCGCAGAAAAGAAGAGGGATGCTAGCAAAGCTCCATAGAAACTAGTTAGGCTCACTGCTCAAGGCAATCAGTCGTGACCTAGTGCAAAGGCTTGGACCCCAGTCTCTCTCTCCTGACAGGGGAGAGGTTGGTGTTCCCCAAACTATGATTGCCTATGTGGCAAATCTTACTATTTGTATGCCATGCCCTATGACTACAACCACAAGGCCTCTCCCCTTGGTCCCTCTCTCCCTCCCTGCCGCTCCCTGCTGATAATGCAGGGGAGGGGCTGATGTTACATCAAATCATGAATATTGAACTGTACCAAGGCTTTGCCATGTCATATTGCTATTGCATCTGGCTTCTAATCATACAGCATCTGATGACAGGATAATGGGAGACCAGCACCCTGCTATTGCTCCTGCCTCTGCAAGTTCTCACAAAGCAATGCTGCTCCCAGTTGGTCTGCTGTGAGTGCTGCTTACCAAGTTACCTTGCTAGCATGGCAATTGTTCCAGTAAATGGAATATCCATCTAGGCACACATCATGGCCTTCCAGAAGCAAGTTAGGAAAGCAGAGATAGATTAAAAACTCAAAGAGAGATTCTAGTAGCAGTCTTGTTGTCAACCTTTGGGAGTTGGTGACTATTAGTAGGAAAGATCCTTGGAAAACTGAGGAGTGGGAGACCTACAGGGTTAAGATTCAGTGATAGAATTTATTGTTTTTTTAGTGAGAGTAAAAGAAGTTACCAAGGATGGAATGGATACTGTACTGAGAAGAAAGCTGAACCACTGCTTCATAACACTCATGGAAAGATAAAACAAAAGCACATAGTGCCATGATCACTGAAGAATGGGTAGAGGAGATATTAGGGAAAAGTACCGACGATCAGCAAACAGGGATAAGTGGGCTCCCAATTCTAACTCCTCTCTATGAGATCAAAATGGGAAAGGGGACAGTCCCTTACAGTGGTGGCCTCCTCCAGAAGTCTGTTGTTGAGTCTGCCTTCCACTGCTGGGTGTTTCAAGGGAGAGCTGGTAGTTATTCCAATGTGTCTTCACAATACTGTGCTGCTCCTGGTGCCTTCTGAGCTCCCGGCAATTTATAGAGATATACTATCTAGCGTCTGTCCCAAAACTGTCAACAATAAATCTTAGGATCCGAACTGAGCAAGCTAGTCAGGACAACTGTTCCTTTCTTCAGAAGTCCCCCAGTCATTGGAAGAACTTGGAATTAATGCTGTAGATTATGGTTAGCCTTGACTCCAACTCTGTACTAAAGTCCTACAGAAGGGTCTTCCAAACCGGAAAATGTGCACTTTCTACGTTGTTCTTACAGTGGTCTCCCCTGCCTTGTCTGCAGTGAATATATTCAGTAACTTGGGGTTGTCACCAATCATCTATCATCCAGGAGGACATCTAATTGTCCTCCGGGTTTCCCACAGCAAAGTCAATATCTAGACTCAAAGCTAATGGGTTGAAATGGAATGGGCTGCTGATGAAGTGGGAGATGATACTTACAAGCCACCCACTGGAATTGGGAGAAGGGAAAGGACTAAAATGTGGACTGAAATGAAGGGTTAACTTGTCCAAGACTGATCTCTCCAGTCTAGCCCCCCACAAAGGCTGGCCTCCTGCACAGTCCATGTAAACCATCTAGTCTCAGTGCTTAAGTCCATTAATTTGGTCAAAAGCAAGGCTTGAACTTAGCTCATCATGGGGAAGAGGAGAGAGGAAAGTGCTGGTGCTGCCCCAACTATGAATGCTGCTGTGGTAAATCCTACTGCTAGTTTGCATGCCCCCCAAAACTCACCAATAAAGCTGCAACTGCAAGGCTTGGACCCCAGTCCCTCATCATGCCAGAGAAGGGGCTGGTGTTGTATCCAACCACCAATGCTGACCTGGCAGGATGGGACTGAAATGAAGGCTGTGCCAGTCATCTTGCTATTGTTCCCTGGCCTCAGATCATACCAAAGGAGGAGCTGGTGTTTCCCTAGTCATGTCTGCCCCCAACAGACCTCTGTGTGCAGCTTTAGAATGAATAGGAGCATCTCCTATTGATCCGGTGTCTGAGAGCTTTCTCCAGTGCCCCACAGGCACAGTGAGAATGCTGCTTGCCCATTTGTCCTGTTTGCATAACAAAATCCTTACAAATAAACTCACAATTCTAAAAGAAGATACAGCTGATTTGTTCCAAGTGTTTTTCAGTTGATGACTACTCCAAGCCAGCCACCCCAAGTAAAGATCTGAAGATATTTGACCTGAAGAATGAGACTGCCAGCCTTTGAGCCAAAGGGAACCAGGCCGCGCTGCACCCCAGAGACCCATTTTTAGCAGCAGTGGGGACTTGAACCTATCTACTGTTCATGACTCTGGCCAGGGGGCTCTGTGTGGGGCTCTGGTCACATTTACACCAGTGGGATGAACATGACCCCTGACTGCAGCCATGTGCCCAGTCTCTGTGGCTCTGGCTTCTGCTCATGTTCCTCATTTGCTCCATGGTTCTCTGAGTGTGCTGGAGCCCTCTGCCCAGGACTATAGCCAGCTTGGTTGGGCCCTGACAACCTGCCCGTTGCCATCTGCCGGCTAATGTCCCACTTTAGCATGAATGAGGGCACTCCTGGAATCAGGATGCTGCCACCTGCCCCCGCGCACAGCTGCCACCTAGCTGTTGCTGCATGGCCTCCATTCGCTTGTCTGGACCAATCAGATCAGATATGTGGAAGCTGGGCCACCATCACCTCAGAGGGAACCCTTCAGCCAGGTAAGTCCCCACTCCACTCTAGCCACATATTCTTAAAACTCCTAGTTTACTTTTTTAGGTTGAAAATTCTACCCCCTATTACAGAAGCTTCACAGATAATTTTCACCCTCACTAGGTACATCAAACACTCAAAGTTAATCTCCAGAGTTTTCATCAACATTGACTTAGTTGTTTTATCTGTCAGGCAATAAAGGTATGGTTCTAGGGTTTATGAACTATTTAAGGGCATAGAAAAATATTTTAGATCTGACAGAAAGTAGTTCCAAAACAAAATAACACACTCTCAAATGATCTCAAAAGCAAAAGCCTTTACAATTATTCATAACCCAAACTTTTTACTTATGAAATATGAGTGCGTTTCATCATCCAGTAGTGTGGGACATCTAAACTCGAGCAAGTCAAGGACCTGAGAGTGTAATCTCATGGCAGACCCTCCCTAACTGCTCACATTTTCCAACCTCATTGTTTCCCTCAGTCGCTGTGTGGCTGCCACCAATGGTAGGTGCGACCATGGCGGCATGGGTACTAACCACAGGGCCCATAGGCAGAGTATTTGTTGAATGAACGGGTGCATCGATGAATGAATAAACAAATTAACAATGTATAAATCCTACAATAGAAATATTTTAAGATAATTTTAAAAATCAGAATGAGAGGGGAATGGGGAGTTGTTGCTTAATGAGTAAAGCGTTCCAGTTTTGCAAGGTGAGAAAGTTCTGGAGATTGGTTGTGCAACCAAGCAAATATACTTAACACTGCTAAATATACTTAGAAATGATGAGGATGTCTAAGTTTTATGTTACATTTTTCACCACCATAAAAAATTTAAAAATCAAACCAAATTTTTAAAAATTAGAAATAAAATTTACAGAAAAATTCAAAATACACTTATGACAGCTATCTGAATCTCACTGCAGCAACTCTTCAGTTTTCATCAACATAGCCCTGACTTCTTCAGTCCTATTTTCATATAATATGTATTATTTATTCCGTGACTTCTTTTGGGGGAGGTCAGTAAGTGACAGTTTCATTTGACAGTCCAGACAGAATTTGATGGCGTAATTACAAAAACAAAATAAAAACAATTTTACTTTTAATTTTATATAAGGAAGAACTTAACCCTTTTGTACAATTTGAAAAACAAAACTTGACTTTTAGCAACAGGCTAGAAATTTTTAACAAATTTGAAATAACTTTTCAATTTATAGTAAGCCATATCTCCTCAGTGTGTACATTTATAATCACCTAGAGTCTCCACACTCAGAAATAACTACTGTTAATGTGTTAGTGTAGATATATGCACAATACAAATATATTTTACATTGTGCTTTATATCTTATTTTTCTATTTAATGTATCAGGAGCATTTTCTGAAATTAACACATATTCATGGTTTCCTGTGTTAATTTGGAATAAAATCGAAGGTCCTCACCTTGGCCTACAAGCCCCAGTGTGATCTATCCCAAGCCTCCCTGTGTAACTTCAGCTTCTTCCACTTCCCACCTTCCACTCGCTGTGTTCCATTCACCCAGGCCTTCTTGCTGGTCCTTAGGCATGATCAGCATGCACTTGCCTCAGGGCCTTTGTACTTACTGCATCCCCCTTCTGGAACCCCTTGCTTCAGATTTTCACAAGGGCTACTCCCTCATTTCACTGCTATCTCACCTTATAATAGGTAAGCACCTTATATAAAGTGATAACCATTGTGTATCCCCTTGCTCTACTTTATTACGTATTGTAGGACTTAACACGACTTAATATAATATTACATAACTATTGATTGTTAAGACCTGGTTTTTCTAGAAGCATGTAAGCTCTACAAGGGCAGAGACTTTGTCTTGTTCATTCTTCTATCCCCTGACACCAGGTTGTAAATCATCATTTGTTGAATGAACCAACGACTTTTGCTTTAACCTATTTCATGACTGCACAGAACTCTGTTGCATGGATGTTGCTAAATACATTTAGCTAATTCCCTTTTCTGGGATACTACAGATTGCACTGCAGTGGAATACTTAAATATGTTCTCTTAAATATAGTAGTTTTCCATTGTTTTATCCGAGTTAATTACATTGAGTGCAGCAGCTTCCTAGCCATCGCCTTCCTCTTTTCCCTCCTCCCACAGTTTGTATTACAGACAGACTGATATCCCACTCCTTTCCTTGCCCTCCATGTACAGAAGCTTAAGTCCAAGCTCTGACTGCTGGTGTGTCCCTATTCTACCTTCCCACTGTGGTTTCCCAGGGTGGGAGGAGGGGGGAGGATCACGAAAAATAACTAATGGGTACTGGGCTTAATACCTGGGTGATGAAATAATCTATACCACAAACCCCATGACACAAGTTTACCTATGTAACAAACCTGCAGATGTACCCCTGAACTTAAAATAAAAGTTAAAAAAATCATTTAACTATTCCAAAAAACAGCCCACACTTCCCACTGGATGCAGGTTGTCCCTCTTATCAGTTGCTCTAATTATGCTTTAGTGTATATTGTTCCCTTTTCACAGAATATATTCCTATTCATTTACAAGCCTAAATTCCACCCATCTTCCAAGTCCCTTGCCAGTCCCTCCTGATTGCATCGTGCCTTCCTTGAATCTAGTCTGCATGACATCTCACCTCCCTAAGTTGTTCTAATACTCCCTATGTCTAGCACGCATGATGGCTTCTGACCATGTTCAGGCACCTCATGAGCTTTGGCTACAATCACATGAACTGCAACTTCCTGAAGCACTTTCAAAGTCCTATGCAGTCCTAGGCACAAAATAATAAATATTTTTAAAATTGAGCAGTTTCACCAAAGTCAAAACTTTTATGCAAAACGAGATAGTGTTTTGAGGGAAGAAATGGCATTATCCAAGATCAAATCTTTTCATCTTTCCCTATATTTTCTTTGCATATTATCTGCACACTATTTTGCCATAAAGAATTTTCCATTCTTAAATTTCTATTTGCAATCCTTGATCGACCACTATACAAAATCTATTTCTGACAATTTTGTTGTTGTTTTAGATTTTGGCTTTTCTTAACATTATTAAGTATGAAGTTATTTTTAAATGAGTATTTCATTCAGGAATTATTTTAAAAATCATGATGAGGCCGGGCGCGGTGGCTCAAGCCTGTAATCCCAGCACTTTGGGAGGCCAAGACGGGCGGATCACAAGGTCAGGAGATCAAGACCATCCTGGCTAACACGGTGAAACCCCGTTTCTACTAAAAAAAAAATACAAAAAGCTAGCCGGGGGTGGTGGCGGGCGCCTGTAGTCCCAGCTACTCGGGAGGCTGAGGCAGGAGAATGGCGTGGACCTGGGAGGCGGAGCTTGCAGTGAGCTGAGATCCGGCCACTGCACTCCAGCCTGGGCGACACAGCGAGACTCCGTCTCAAAAAAAAAAAAAATGTCATGATGAGGTGGTATGTGAGTTACATAGATATTTCTTGGTTTTCATATAACGGGCATGGGGCAGTATGAAAATCATAAACTATACCTTTCATTCTTTCATCCTGTGTGTGGAGGGGTCAGGGAGGATGCTTTCTCTTAGTGAGGATGTTACCGGGTAGGAACTGTAGGTTGAGCACTCAGGCAGAAGCATGAGCAAGGGATTCTGCAAAAAATATTCTGTAAGGAATACTGAAGCTAGGTCCACAAGTCACATGGTTTTGTTTTTTGATCTCAATAATATACATGATTATGCTGAAATCTCAGGTCTTTTTCTCCACCACCATGTGCTTTTCGGTTGCGTGATCTCAGGATCCACCAAAACACACCCAAGGCATCCTGGCAAATGCCCACTCACCATCTTCCTCGTAGAGAAGACCCATATGCATGTGTGCCTCGGCTTCTTTCTTCCCACCGTCAATTTTGATCAGCTGAGCAATCTTAAAACATCGTTCATAGAAGTGGTTCCTTACCCACTTGTCTTCAGGGTTATTGAAGTAACAGGCCAGAGCATACAAGTTGTTATATACATCTTCGAAGGATTCTTCAAAGAGAGAAAAGCGCCATGAATGGCATTAGAAAGATGTTTCATGGCATATCCCTTAGAATGGCAAACCAGTATCATGACATTTATTTCCTACTTTTCCTTAAAGATGTGATTAACAATTTTAAAAATTGGGTCTAAAAGCAAAAATTAATTTATTTTAACTATTAATTTAATTACATTAATTAAGGGATGTGCAGATGAGTAAAGCAACAAAAGGCTCTCTGAAAACTTACAACATGTAGGAAATTCACACTATTTGGTTGAAACAGGAGGCTTTAAAATATAGGACAGGACAATACCTACTAGCAACGTGCTCAGCGCTTTTGGAAGAAAGGAGTATATGGTATCATTGAGCACTTTTCCCACTGGAGGTTTGAAAGTACTTAGAGATTCTAGAGATGGCAATGTTTCTCAGCCATGGCAAAAGATAATGTAAATGAAGAAAGCAGAATGGATATGAAAATACCAAGGTATTTCATATCATAAAAAATGTCACAGGCCTGATAGATACAACAAATGATGATCAGAATGACCCTATAGGCTCCGTATGCTTTCAAGCAATGTTTCTAGCAATATTAATTTCTAGCAATGTTAAGAAAGAGAAGACTCCTATGCTTCTGTTTTCTATGGGTATTTTTTTTTGCTGGGAATGCATAAATACTAGTCGTTTTTATTCAGAAAGTTGTTGATTAAACTCTTCTAGGTTTTTTTTTTAAAGGGTATCTAACCTATATGTACATAAAAAGTGTGTCCATCAATTGTGAATCAGTCTTATAAACCCCACCTTGATCAAACATGTCTCTGTGTTAATAAATCATGCCTCAGTCCTGTAAACTCTATTCTAATGGTGAATATGAACAAATTAATAATATTTATGTCTTTTGTATTTATGCTGAAAGCATAGTTGTATTATAAAATGCAGTGATCTCTGGGTTACCCTTCCAATAATTTTTTAAATAACAACCATTATCTATTAGAATTCACTGATATTAATTGTTCACTACTACCAGAGGAATCAACCCACATATTCCTGAAGAGATTACAATTATGAAAAATATTGCCCAGTAGGACACCTATAAGATTAGAACCAAAACTCAGAAAAAATTAAGCAGGTTGATTACAACAAAGGGTCATTTTGCAGAACTGTAAATAAGTCACCCCAATGTTTCAAAAGAAATTTCTAAAACCGATTCTATTCCTTTACATATACTATTTCAAAATTCTTTAAAATGGAAACTAAGATTTATATGAAAATAAATTTAATAACTAGAAAACAAAATAAAAAGGTCTCCCTATCCTGGAAGTTGCTGGGGATTCTGGAGAGCCATTCTGCTTTTCGAGGACACTCACACTAGGTGACAGCTCAGGTGAAAAGTAGATAACCTAAGTTATTTATTTGATGCAAATACTCCCACCTCAGAACTATTTCTGGGCTTTGTCTTTCCATTATGAACTTCCTACATAATGTGAATACAACAGTAAAGTCTGTTTTGTAATATTTCATATTCTTGGTTATATTTACTGATTAGAGAGTTATTGCTTTTAGAAGCCAGCAAGTAAAACATTTGGTATTTTCCACTTTAATAAAAAGTATATATATAATTAAAAATACATGTAGTCCTGAAACAATTTTTTTATATTTTAGTAATTAAACCTTAATGTAAAAATATTTGCAACATTTCATAAGGTTTTTATTTTATTTTTTTTTAGGAATGAGTTAGATAAGCTACCAAGATTACATATTTAAAGACTACTTGTCAGCTAAGCTATTTTTCTATGAAAAAAATGGATGGTTTTCCAGAATCTTAAATATAAAAGAATATATTCACGTTTCAAATCTTTGGGCACTCCATATACATGTCCTGTGCCCTTTACAAAGGCTACAAGTAGCCTTCTCTCCTTGCTTGTAGACAACTTCCTTGAATTGTCAGCAGGTATACTCAGAAGATAAAAATCAATTTTATTGTGGGTTTCTTATGCTCTTTAAAAAGACGATTCTACAATAAAATAAATTTGGGAAACATTTTTGCTAATTTCCTTTTTCAGTAAACCACACAATAAACATCAGCATGCTAAATGCTCTGATTAGTCCTGCAATACATCAACCTGCTTAACCTCAGTGTTAGTTCACCTGGTATTTCTCAAGCTTATTTTGCCAGAAAATTGTTTTGTTTTGCTTTACATCAAATCTGTAAATATCTGTGGAATTTTGCTTTAGTAGAACATAATTTGTGTATCTTAAACAAACATTATTAGAAAAAAATTGCTGCTCAACCCTTAATAAATTTAAAAGTCAAGTGTAAATAATGTTTGAATTATCTATTGATTCTCTTACCCATTACCATTATTGTCATCTCTTCCCTAACCCCATGGGACATAAGGCTCAAATCAGATGTCACAGACGGCACAGCAATGATTCATGACAATGGATAATATTTTAAAAATGTATCAAGGACAAAGAGACACTTTAACAAATGGAAAATAACCCCAAAAGAAATGAATGACTTACTTTAAACACACCTTTGCTATAAAACAGCAAGTGATGTTTTGTAAAGTAATTTAAATAACTCTAGGTTACTGCTTTGTAAGTCTCAAGAGACAGAACTGACCTGAGATGACTATTGTTAGTGCCATAGCTTTGATTAAATGAACGTCACTGTGACCCTAGAGTGATGGTCCTTCCAATGAGAAGCAACGAGAATGCTCAGTTATACGCTATCTCAGGAAAATTGTCTCCAACCCCACAACCATATGGAATGGAACTTTAAGATACTATTAACATTTGTATATTCTAGGCATACATATACATTTTAAGATTTAGGATTCATTCAAGTTAATAAGAGTGAATGTGCATATCTCATTTTCTGGTACGTTCCTAATTCAAACCACAATTTTCCTCCAGTAAAGTTCATGTGTTGAATGTGGAAAAAAAATTATAACATTTTTTGAAAGAAGGCCACACAAATGTTTACATGTCCTTCAGCTGAAGTTTTTCCAGTAATACTTTTGTAATAATTTTAATTTTCTATATTTCAACCAGACAAAAGTCACTGAATTTTGCGGGAGATAATCCTACAGAAGAGACATTGGCTATTATAACGTTGGACTTTGGGCCAGGTGCAGTGGCTCACACCTGTAATCCCAGCACTTTGGGAGACTAAGATAGGTGGATCACTTGAGGTCAGGAGTTCGAGACCAGCCTGGCCAACATGGTGAAACCCCGTCTCTACTAAAAATACAAAAATTAACTTGGCATGGTGGTTTGTGCCTGTAGTCTCAGCTACTCGGGAGGCTGAAGCAGGAAAATCGCTTGAACCTGGAAGGTGGAGGTTGCAGTGAGCTGAGATGGCACCACTGCACTCCAGCCTGATTGACAGAGCAAGAGTCTCAAAACAAAACAAAAAGTTGGACTTTGTTAACTTTTGGATTGGAGAAACATTTTTACTTATACATATAGTAACTTTTCTTTAAGAAATATTATAAATTAAAATCTTTTCTACCCTGAAATAGACTATGTGGCATTTTAGGTTCTTTATAAATTTGAAAAAGCTTTCTGACAAGCTGGCTCACATCTATGACACCTTATGACAAGTGACATATTTAGCTTATATTTACACTATCTCCAATGAAAGCCTTGATTTAAACAGTGAATATGATAAAATTAAACTGAATAAAAAAGCTAATGAACAAATATTATCTTAATTAGTTCTACTTTCAGTTTTAATATCACTTCAGAATTTTGGGCTAATACTAGAATGTAGGTTGTTTAATTTTGTTTGTTTTGTTTTGAGATGGAGTCTCACTCTTGTCACCCAGGCTGGAGCGCAGTGGCGTGATCTCAGCTCACTGTGACCTTTGTTTCTCAGGTTCAAGCAATTCTCCTGCCTCAACCTTCTGAGTAGCTGGGATTATAGGCGTCTGCCACCATGCCCGGCTAAATTTTTTGTATTATTAGTAGAGATGGGGTTTCACCATGTTGGCCAGGCTGGTCTCGAACTCCTGACCTCAGGTGATCCACCCGCCTCGGCCTCCCAAAGTGCTGGAATTACAGGGGTGAGCCACCAAGCCCAGCCAAAATGGAGGTTTTTCACAGTAGCACTTTTTATTTACAAAAGTTAATTTCTTGAGAAATTATTATAAATCATATTTTAAAGTTCACCAAAATACTATTTTTCACATCCATCCTGCAATGAAACCCTTTTCATAATATAAATAACCACCTCCTAGCGCGCTCCTGCCACACACACACCCTAGTTCATTTGTTTTGTTCACATTTTTGTGTGTCTCATATTCATAAGTCAGGTCAAAACCTGATGGGAAATATGTATTGGCTCCAACATATAGAGACTCTTCTAATGTTGTTTACATGACTCCATAAATTTTCTCCATGGTACCATTGGGTAACAAAAAGTTGCTAATACTCTATTTTCTGATAGAAAAGCCTGAAATGACTTGTAGACATTGTCAGGTTGAGGCCTGAGTTTTTCTTGTTGAATCCTGTGGTATTTTCCCCAAAAAACGTGGAGAAAAGAATAATTTAGAATACCAAATTTACATGCCAAATTCTAGGATTTCCTTTTTATCTTTGATTATGGATGACTAGTTAAAATGACCCGTTCCTAATATGTAACTAAGAAATATTTATGACAACAATATCAGTAAAATTAGTGTAGAGATGAAAATATTTACTACTTGGAATATACATTAACTTTCTGGAAAATTTTAAAATTCAAAAAATTTATTAGAAATGATATCATGGAAAATATCAAATTAACAATTTTATTTGCAATTGTGAATTGCAGGTTTTTTTAATGTCTTTTTACTATTTACAAAGATAAATTCTCCAATTCAAATCAGTAGGACTTCTTGACCCAAACTTCAAAGTCCACTATCTAAACTTAGGAAAATCAGTGTGATTTTCAAGTTATAGTACTCTATGAAAATATCTCCTCTGTGAAAGTCAATGTTCAGATTACATATACAGAAAAGCTGTAGAAAGGTTTAAATCTAATGATAGGAACTATGTTACTTCATGGGGAAGTTCTGGAAATGTTATTAGGTGCTATATGTTGTCTTCCTGGCTCGGAAGGACATCACCAGGATGATCTCGTGTCTGGGCAGCCTCGTGATCCAATATTCCCTATTCTTAATTCCATAAAGATGCTTAATTGACTGGGTTGAAGTGTGTTAAGTTGTCTTAATGTTTCAAATTCATACATGAAACAATCTGGAATCTTCCCCCAGGAGCTCGCTGTTCTGACTCCTTCTGTGCTCTGCCCACAGTCCCACCACTTACTTTTTCTCTCAGCGTCCTCAGCCCTGGTCAGGTAATGGTAGAAGTAATCCAGTTTATCAGGCTGCTCCTCCAGGGGCTTCTGCAGCCAGAAGAGGGACCTGACTCTCGCAGCCTCCCTCAGGGCATCCCACTGCTCCATCAGAGCGAAGAGCTCCGTGAAGGACTTATGATAACCATCTCGCAGCATGTCCACACAGATGTTCTTCTTGTAGGAGTTCCTATAACTGGGAATATGAATCAGAACACTCACAGATTTATGTTAATCCTTTCAGTCTGCATGGTGTTTTAATTCTCTAATAATTTAAGGTTGAATCATGTTGCCTTTTTTCCCACAGTGAAAGCACTGAAAACTATCAAAAGATCTTTGCCTCAAACACTTATAATTGAACAATTTCTGTTTAATGAAAGATGCCAGGAGCTATCTAAATACAGTAATTTTAATGAAATTACATTATAAACATATCAGTTCCAGAGCTGAGCTCCATTTGATAAGGACAAATAAGCTAGCTGACTGATGAATATTCAAAAATACTTGATACATCAGCCTCCCACCAAAAAAAAAAAAAAAAAAAAACCCAACAAGTCAAGCAAAAATAAAAATTGCCATTTAATATCAAAACAATATTCTCTCTATATTAGTAGTTTCACTGTATGTTACAGAAGTTCATCATTCTTTCATTCATGCAGAAAATATTTATTGAATTCTATTACTAACTATATATTTTCAAATTATTTTCAGTTAGAATTAAGTTAATGATTAATAATTCTATTCTAACTTCAATAATCAAATGCAAGAAGATAAAGTGACAAACAAATATTCCTTTTAGTCATGCGACAAATAGGTTCTGAGTTTCCTACTAAGTACCAGGCACTGTTCTAAACCAAATAGATTCCATGCCCTTGTGACGCTTGCATTCTAAGGGCAGAACATGACTAACAAATAAGTAAGCAAATGAGAATAATTTCAAATGATGAAAATTTCTAGAAAGGAAATAAACAGAATTGTGAGGTAATAGCTGTGTAGTGGCTATTATTCCATTAAAAGAACAATTAGATGCCAAAAGATACAGCTTTATACTAATTATGTTATATTCTTTTAAAAAAATAGGACAAAAGACCTGATGTGATACTACTGGCAACAAAAATTCACCGTGGAGTGGAAACAGCCCAGATCACCAAGATTGAGCCCAGTTTTGCCTCACCTCCCTAGGTCTCCAGTCTTCTCATCTCTAAGCTGTGTATACTAGTATATGCTACGTACACCATGGAATTCCTCTAGGAACCAAATGAAATTAGGTATGTGAGAATACTCTGGGAACTGTGAAATCTCACTGCTGCTTCTCAATTCCTCATTATGCACTAGATTCACCTACAGAGTTCAAAAAACAAACAACAAAACAAAACAAAACAATGACTAGACTTGCATCTGCCAAGAATTTCTTATCCAGTGAATCAGCTTAGGTAGAGAACAAACAAATAAGAAGTGGCAAGCAGGAGAGTGGTGAGACAGGAAGTTTAGAAAAAAGGCAGGTCCCAGATCATGAAGAGACCTTACGGTAAAAACAACAGTGAGAAGTCTGGACTGCAAGCTAGCAGGGAGGTAGAGCTATTGGAGATCAGAGTCAGGGAACCGACATGACAAGACTGCATTTTACAAAAGTCATCTAGAAGAAGTGTCCCAGTTGAACTGCAACCTTCCCCTATCTGGCAGTCAGGTTGTTACAGAATTAGTCCATAAAGAGAATAAAGAGACCACATGGATCCTAGGTCAAAAGATCAAAAGCCAACATTTAGCATGAGAATAAGATATATTTGAAATGGGGAAGAGAAAAGGAATAGTGGTTGTTACTTATTCCTGTCCTCCAATTGCGATAGAGGAGGAGAGTATGGAGAAAGGCAGCGAGATGCTTGGAGGGCCATGTTCTCTTTCTCTTCCTCACTCCAGTCAAATGGAGGAGCTCAGAGAGTAAAAAAGTCAATATCCTATGAAATGCAGTGGGAGTCAAGAGTAGAAAACACTCATATCCTTCTTCCCATCTAGGGTTCTTGAAGGCAGGAGGACTACCAACATCCCTCTTCCCACCTCCCCATACACAAGGGCATGCAAAGGCAGCAAAAGTCACTGCATAGCATTTCTAGGCAGAGGACGACAAGGATCATCCCTGTAATTGCCCACAACCCTGAATGGTATAGGAGAAGGGACTTAATATTCCAGTGGGCTCCATGCGTGGCCCAGAAGTTACTGGGAGGAGAGGGCTGATATGTCTGTCACAATGTCATCTGGCCATAGCAAGGAGATGTATGCTAACAACTGTTCGTGGGCTGCCCACTGCGGACTGACGTAAGACACAGCTAAAACTGAAATGAGAAGTACTGGGGCACTCCTGAAGGGTTCAGGTCAGCATATTTCCAGAGCTGATAGAACAAAGACAGATCAAGTACATCAGAGATTGACACATGTAAAGGACCTCATAAGCTAGGAATGCATTCAGCTAGTAAGTAAAAGAAACTTGTCTCACAGTGCTGTGAAAAATGGAGGTTTCTAATTTTCTTGCCTAAAGGCAGGCAGCTGAGGGCCTTGGTTCAGTGGCCTGGCAAGTTCAAGGCCATGTCTCTGGGGTTATCTTGACTTTCCCTCCTTCTGGTCCCTTACTGGTTGCTACAGGGCTTGCTACAGCTTCAGACATGATGTCCACTTTCAAGACAGGAAGAAAAGGGAAAGTGGGGTGGCACTGGCAGCCCTTATGGGAAAAACAAAACATTCCTGCAACCACTAGCAGATTTCCACTTGTTTATTGGCCAGAACCCTGTCACGGCCCCACTCCTCAACTTGGTGCCAGGAGTCTGGAAAAACAAATATGCTGCCTGCTCTTGGGCATGTTGCTGCCCACAAACAAAACTAGAGTTATGTCTGCAAAGACAGAGGAAGGAGTGGATACTGGACAGACAAATGCAGTGACAATTACAAAGTCCTAGAAGTCAGGGGTGTCCAGTCTTTTGGCTTCTATGGGTCACATTGGAAGAAGAATTGCCTTGGGCCACACATAAAATACACTAAAACTAACAATAGCTGATGAGCTTAAAAAAATCATTTAAAAATCTCATAACCTTTTTAAGAAAGTTTATGAATTTGTGTTAGGCCACATTCAAAGCCATCCTGGGCTGTCTGTGGCCCACGGGCACTGGGTTGGACAAGATTGTTCCAGGTCAAGATCTGAAAATAAATGCTGTTACCCCAGGGAGTTACCAGATAAATTGTAGGAGGCCCAGATAAGTTTTAACATCAGATAAACAATGAATGATTTTTTTTTTATTAGCAGTATGTCCCAAATATTGCATAGAACATACTTATTCTAAAAAGAGTTTCTTGTTTTTGAAACTCAGACTGAACTGTATGCTCTGTATTTCTATTTGCTAAATCTAGTAACTCTCGTCCCCTGAAGCCCCCAGTAGTGCAATGCTGTTTCTGTGTAGGAAAATAGGGTGAGGGGAAGAAGTTTTAGAATCTTGAACAACTTGAGAAACTGCCGAATTGGACTGACTTTACCTGAGAGTGACAAGATTGGATTTTTACACTAGGGAGGATCAAGGCTCAGGGCCAGGAATTAAAATTAAGTTATAAAAAAATAAAGACTTTCAATTTAGCATTCTCAAGTCTGTGAGTCAGAAATTCACACCTGATCCAAGAGAAGCAAGGGGAGAAGGGTAAAACCAGGAGCAGGAAGAACGGATGGGAGACTGGTGGTCACGGAAAGGAGAGGTGCTGGGGGTGGAACCAGGGTAAAGCTGGAGGGATGGAAAGAAGTAGGTGAATTCAAAACATTTTAAGGAGACAAAAATATGGATTACTTGGTGATTCAAAGATATATCAAGGGTGAAGGAAAGAGAGGAGCAAGGGTAACAACCAGGTTTGGGGATTGGGTAATGGGTAATTAGTAATTTGCTAAAGAGGGGAACACGAAAGGATGAACAGGTTTGGGGAAAGAAAATGAGTTAAGGTTCAGATAACTGGAGTTTCAGGAGCCTGAGGGGACCTCCACGTGTTACCCCAGAAGGCAGTTTGGGGGGTGACATAGGAGGCCTGAGAGGACAAGGGGCTGGAATCTTGCCTCACACAAGCAATGCCACCTTTGTATGGGTATGCATTGGTGGCCGGCCAGTCTTCCGGAGTGAAGAAAACATTTGGGGGCAAAAATGAAGAAAATTATAAATAGATAAAAATTTAAACATCGACCATAAATGATACAAATAAATGCTAGATAGGGCAGTTAGAAGGCCATCTCAGTTCTAATCCCAACAGGGTCAGAAATCCAGAAAAATCACTCTCTGGGCCTCATTCCTCCACCCCCGGAAGATGAAGGTGCTTTTGCTGGATTTGGTCCACCCAGCATCTAGCTCCACGTCCAAAGGAGGCACACTCTAAAAGTATTTCAGAAATAACCTTCCCCACATTGTGTGTAGTCTTGGTGGCATGGAAATTCAGGGACTCCCTAGCCAAAGAGTGGGTTATTGACCCAAATTAGGCCAACTGGTCTCTCTCCCAAAATTCTGAAACCTGAGGCAAGCAACACAAAGGTGTAGGAGGTTGCTGGCGCTCAATCAATTCTGGCAGAATTTTGACAAGATTGTCTCATAGTTCCTGCTACCTATATCCATTCGAGAGGGCCGGGTCTGGTCTTTTTCTTCTGATCTGGGTTCTCCTCTAAATTCCACTACATCCTTTCAATAAAATCATTTTCACTTGATTTAGTCAGAATCCATTTCTGCTGTCTGTGACCAAAGAACACTAAGTGATTCAGAAGGGATTGGACAATCATTATTTCCACACCATCTTTCAGCCTCAAACATCTATGATATATAACTAATATCAATTTTTAAAATTTCCAGTACATTTTTTAAAAAGATCATTCTTTACAGGTGATGTTACAAATAGAAATGTATTTAAATATGCATATAGAACTATGCTGGTATCGTCTCTACTTTTTACACACATGCACACATACCTATGCATACTAATATGCTATTGTTTAAGCCTCATTGTTAACATTTGAGAGCAAGAAAGGACAATTATAGTGGTTTAATAATTGGTTCCTATCTAAACCTTCATAGTTAATGCGAATTATTTCTTTTAACCAGAAAATCTTCATTTGTTAAAATAAATTGGCTATCTAAAAAAAAGGAATGTCAATCTCTACCATTATATTTGAATTTCTCAGGTTTTAAATTTCGTAACAGAGAACCATAGCCAAAGTTCACTTGCTGTATGAAAGAATTGTTTTAAACACAAATAGAAATATAAACAAAACTCAGTTTTATTTGTTTAATTGTTATTTCATTTGGCCATAAACTTTTTAGCCTTTGGTTTCATTTACACATTAAAAAACTTTTATGAATATTAGTCTAAATTAAAAGATGCTGTTTTTAAGCATCAGAAGAAGAAAAATCTTCTTGAACTGATGCCACGATACTGGATGAAAATAGAGAACTCTGGTAAAATTTATGGAGAGATTTAATATTATAAAATATGAGGAGAGTTCATCTGACAGGAAAAAAATGTGCCATTCACAGAAGCAAAATTGTGGACATGCTGAATGTATCCTAAGGAAGATCTTTGACACTGCAGATACCTGGGGCTGCAATGGGATAAGGGATGCAGCTTGAGAACGCATTTGAGAATGAAATTAAGTAGTCAAGCATTTCATATAGGCTTTATTGCCATTTAAGGGTATTATTCATTCAATGGAGATGCTGTTAACTGTTCTGAATTCACATCACCATCTCCCTTAAAAAATGCAGAGATAAAAAAAATCTAGAAACTGACAGAAAGCAGAGCTGAACAATATGGCATAACTCCACAGCAGGTGAATGTTAGAGATGCTGGGAAATGGATAATTTACTGCAAAACAGCCATGGAGATACTACAGTGTTTTAAAATTCTGCCTTAAACTATTTTGAATAGCTACTATTTATAGAGCACCCACAATGTGTCAGGCACTGTGTAGACATCATTTCTAACTGGCACAATAACTGTATAAAGTACTACTTCAATTTTTACAAATTAAAAAACCTGTCTTCAGTGAGGTTGTGAATTGCCCAAAGCCATACAAGTTATTAATAGTAAATGGCAGAGTTAGAATTCACATCCAGCTCCCTCTGGTTGAAAATTGTGAATTCTTCCCATTTCCTTCCATTGCTTCCTATTATATCATGTATTGTTGCTTTTTCTTCTTCTCCTCCTCCTCCACACAACGTTCTGTTTATTTGCATTGATTAGGAATTTGATATTATTTGACAATTATGATACAACCTTTCAATTGGAAAGCCATTCTCTTTTTCCATGACAATCCATGTTTAGGTTGGGTATTAGACAGAGATCAGTATCATTTTGTGACTCCCCCAGAGAATCCTTCCCTTTAACAGGAGACAGCAGACAGCCAGCAGCATCCAGGAAGAGCAAATTAAATAGATATGGTTCCCACTCGAGGGTGTAAAGTCTAACAGGAAAAACACTGACAAAGACAAACATTTGAAAGGATAAAAAGCATATACTCCTACAAATATAAAAAAGGTGAATAGATGCAATGAATAGAAATTACAATTTATTTTACTCTCTCTGTACCTAAACTAATACATCTAATAACTAATATAAAACCCCCTAAGTAGGTCTTTATATTAGTTATTAGGTGAATTTTTAAAATCAAAGACATTATCTTCTATTCAATTATATGACTGATTTAACATATTTTTTGCATAGGATAAACTGAATTATGGAATCAACATGAAGCTTTACATTCAGTGAAATATTTCAAAAGCAGTTCAATAAAAAAATACTTTAAAACAAGATCATAAAATTTTCATTTAATCTGACAAAGATAAAGTCAAAAGATATGTAATATCTAATCAAAAGTCAGGATAATACTTTTATTTCATTAAGTTAATATTTAAAAGTCACAAGTGGGTTATCTATGTGTCAGTTATAACAGTTTTACATTCATATGGTAGGGATAAATGTTATTGGAATCACCTACGGGATAATTACATTGACTTAAATTAATACTTCAATAGCTTCAGTTAATATAATTTCCTTGGAATAAAGTGAATCACTATTCTTACCTATCTTTTTCAGTGTAGGTAGATATTATGTATACTGTAATTAGAATGAAAAAAGTCATTTCTTGACATACACACATACTAACTGATAAAAAGTGTATGAGTTGTTTATGTTTTATAGTTTTTGGTAAAAATGCTATTTTTTCCCAAAAGCTAACATAATAATAGAGCATTTTCCTAACCATATAAATGTATAAAGAGAGAGAAGTGAAAAAGACAAAAAATTTGACACTGTTTAAAACGACTTTTTGCTTTAAAGCCATATATAATTACAATGAAAACTGAAAGCATTTTTCTTAATTTTACACACTTAGATTGTTCACAATTATTCGTCATAGTATTGATTAGTAATGATTAAGAATTGGACTACCAACAGCCATATATGTATTTTTTGTAAGAAACATTAGGGAGTTAAGATTTTTAGAATTCTTAATTTATTTTCCATGTACTTCAAAATATAGCAAGAAAGAAGTTTCAATATAAAAAGGTCTTTAAATTTAAAAGCTTTCCAATGAGTTGACTGGTCTCTGGGGGCATCTACTGGAAATTTAGCAAACTGCAGTTACATCATGTAAATTTGATAACTTTCATTATCCATCCTAATACAGATATTATTTTAATTGATATGCAAATAAGTTGACACTCAAAGAAGATAAATGTAAAGTTATGCATGGTATTCTATCTCATCCATCTGGAACAGCAAAACATGTAGCTGTCTATGAGATGAATTAACAAAGATTCAACTGTTAAAAATGTAAATGGGGAGGTGGCATATCATAGATTAATAGTTTTCATAGCATCCAATTCTTATTTTTGGAAAAATTAGAAAAATATTTTATACTTAAACATTCACATATTTAATGACAAACTTGTATTAATCCAAATAAAATACATATATAAAGCACTTTTAAATTATGATGAATTCTCTAAAACAAATTGTTTTGTATCCCATACATCCACCAATCATAAATAATATGACTACTGCTTATTTTCTATATGATTTAATTTAATTATTATATGTTAACATCTCAAAGAGTAGAATTTATTATATTTGGATCAAAATAATCTTTCACTATAGTTAGTCATTACAACTAGAATTCATCATTAACATAAATATTGTTATTAATGTCTTCTAAACATTTCAGAACCTCCTTTAAGAGTATTGAACATATAATGAACACAATACAGTCACTTCAATGTATGTATAGTTTAATATATTTTAATTAAAAAGCTCTTTTTATAGTATTATCTGTTATGACTATCACTAATCATATAATAATTTTAATATCACAGCCATTATAATGATCTTGATTTTTTAATAGAATTTCTAAATCATATTCACTTTGAGATTAAAAATATAATTTGAAAGTATAAATATTGTGATATGCTTATATTGTACATTATATATTTTATATACTACTATATATATCTAATTATATTATAAAAATTATATATTATTTACATGTATGAAATTATATATTATATAAATTTTATATTTATATAAATTATATTATAATATAATTTGTGTTAAATTATATTATAATCTATATAAATTATATTATATATTATATTTTATATAATATATTAATATTATTAATATTATATTAATATAATATATTATATATGATATTATATTATTAATATTATATAATATATTAATATATATTATAGATAATATATTATATAATATAAAATAATATATTTCATTATTATTAATTATATTATTAATTTATTAAATTATATTAAATAATATAAAATATAAAATATTTTAAAATAAAATTGTATATAATTTATATAAAATGATATATAAAAATTATATAAAATTCTCCTTGTAAAGATTCAGGTAACATTTTAGCTTCATTCCAAAGAAATCATCTAATGTAATATATTAATTTATAATTTTTCTAGAAATTTCTTAGAATTGCATACAAATAAATATGATTTCATCTTTTATATGAAGTGAAGAAATTAAGCAATATAAAAATATTACCAAAAAGTCAGAATATAAATATTAATATAGCATTCTGTTTCAGTTTTGATTTAGACTCAATTTAGGTAGATAGTCCAATTTAGCAATTTTAAATATATAAATAAAATCTGCCCCCCAGAACTTTTTATGGAATAGAATTTTTATGTGATTATAAAAACAGTTATGCGTTTACTAATTTGAACTTTAGAGGAAACTGTTACATATGCAAGTTTTGCTTTGTAGTTTTGGATTTCTTATCTATTAAGAATAAAGAAAAGCATAGTCAGACTTTCAACATTATTAAAGTATATATACAAATTGAAAAATGCTATTTTGAAAAAACTAACCTAAGTTCCAACTTTATTTAAAAAAAAAACAGTAGGAATAAACTTTATCCTCTAGTATTTTGTAAATAGTACTATCACTAATATAACCCTTTCAACGAATAATAAAAATATCTAAACATTTGATCAGTAAAGATTCTCTCAATATCCTGATAAGAATTCAATTCAACATGGGTGATTATATTTTGGAAGTTATGAAATATTTCTGTAGAATGGGACAGAAATTATTTCACAGATTCTGTTTTGATAGAACTGATGTTTTGCATTAAAGGCAGTCACTTCATGTGAGATCAACAAATGTTTATAAACCAAACAGTATTTTCTTTGGTGATTAACAAATATCAGAGGAAATCATGCTTATTTAGCAAATAGTACAGGACTACAATCTTTACAATAACTTTAGATAATTTCCTTAATAACATAAAGGCATTTTTTTATGTGCCCACCTGCTCAAAGTGATTTATTCAAGTGATTCCCACTTAATCAAATATTTGAAGTATAGTAATTGTTATCAACTAGGAATGGATAAACTATTTATCAGTAAATAGAAAGTATTACCAAAATAGTTACCCACGGTAGCTGTCGCACAGCACTTTAGCATCATTCATTTTCTGTATCGAAAAACCTCAAACATACACATTTTTAAAACTTAAAAAAATTACTGTTTGTTTTAGAAACATTTGTTGATCTCACAAAAAGTAACTGCCTTTAATGAAAACTTCTTTAGTAGTTTGGTAAAAAAGGATAGGAAGAAAAGCTCCTTATATGAGGTTAATTACACATGCGAGTTTGATAAAAGTCTTATTACTTGCAAAATCCTTTGAGAAATTCAAACCTTATACAAAATAATTCGTGTAGAAAAATGTTAAGCCAAAGATTCCACATGGAAAGATATGAAATGAGCGTCATTGTTAAAGGATAATTTTTCAGGGACAGTATTTTCAAGCCAGGATTACAACACTTGACTCCAAACACCTTTGGCTAACTGCAGAAATCATGTGGATTCTTGTTCTTTTCTTTCAGATTACACTGTACTTCTCTACTATAGAAAAACCAGTTAAACCTAAGCTGAAAAATAAACCCTGGAAATAATCTTAGTTTTTAAATTGAGTTATAATGATACAAAATAAATTCAAGTGAGTAATACAATTCTGGTATATTCTGTATCCTAAAATAACAAGAAAAAATCATGAGGAAAGGAGGGAAACAAAAAATGAGCTTCATATCACAGGACTACAAAGAGTGGACTAAATATACATGTAAATTTCATCATGCTCACTCATCAAATGATCATTTTTGTCTAAATTAATATTTATAATTTATATTAACAAAAAACTCCACAGAATACGATATTCACTCTGTTGTGTTCTTCTTTTTGAAACCACCCATCTTCACAATGACACTCTGTTTTTTGAAACATAATTCTATGATACCCTCCACAATTTTTGAAATTTTGTTTGGAAAACTTTTTCTGAAATAACATCATTTAAAATTTTCTTTTAGCTTTCTATACAGCATTATAAATAAAAGAACTGTCAACTTTCCATATACATTCAGGGAAATATCAAACTTTTAATAAAAATGAAAAGCTGGAGAATATAAAGAGCAAACTTAGTAAAAACAAGTTGCATTATAAAGAAAACTTCAGCTCACTGCATTTTTTTTTACTAAAGTATGTCATACATTTTATCTTTGCAAGAGTTTGACGAGTTTTGCAAGTAAAATTCTGTTTCCTCTACACTTGCTAATAGTCATGAGAATCTGTAGTTTGCACCTTCCCATTAAAAATGTATTGTATTTTTTGAAATTATTCACCCCGCCTTTTATCCAGATCATGTCTTTGAAAGGAGGAAGTAGATAATAAATGGAATAATTCATGATTCCCCATTAAATATGAAACTTTCTTTTGCAGAGTTTAGAAAATGAAGTTCTACATAATGTACAAAAGTTGATTAGAACTTTTTTAACCTTTTCAAGAAAAAATCTTTCATATTAACTACATGAGGAGCTTTCTCTGAGAAAGGTAAAACAATCAATTCTTTACACCTATAGTTTTGTCATATATATTCTAATGTTGCTCCCTCTAAACATATATTTCCTTAAAATACTTTAAACATATTAAAAATAATGGCAAGAAGAATAGTATACATTGAGCTATAAACATGACCAGTTTTAAAGAGAAATATAACAGGTTTAACATACAAAGGGAAAAATCACATAAATTAAAAATGAAAACAAAACATTATTCATGCTCTTTTCAGTAATGTAATGGATGATAGTGTAAGGGTAAATAACAAAAACTGCATGTATATTTCTCTTACTATGGCATGTCTTCTAGTGAAGTAATGGTATTTTGTCATGAGAAAAAATATACACTTATAAAACTTCTCTTTTACAAATCAATCATTGGTATTCCGTCAACTACACTCTCTTGCATCCCTTTTTTGATAAAATTTTTTAAAAGAAACCAAACGATTCTTAGACTGATTCTGTTCTATATTTTTATATATAAAGATCCTATATTTCTTGGGTGAGAAATCTGTGTAATTTATCTTAAGAGAAATGTCAAGTTCTGACTACTGAAGAGCAGCGGTTGATCTCATTTCTTCTTTGGGTTTTTAAGTTTCTATGATAGAAACAGTTCCTCATTTGACTCAACATATTTTGATTTTCCCCTTATCTAAAAATAAAATTAGAATGTATTTCCCTATCAAACTTGAATGCTTAAAAGATGACTACCAAACTGTAAGTCATGTAAACAAATCTTTCATAGTATGTGCTTTTAATGACTGTTGCAAAGTAAGTGTGCACTGTGCACATGAACAGTGAAGCCAGGACTTTTCACAGACTATATGTATACAATAAACTTCCAGAACATAATAAAAACTAAATTAATAAAAACAAAAAGTCAATGGATCATTTTGATTCTTTCATCAGGAAACATCTGTATATAAAGATCTTGGTTTCCTGAATATGATATTAATTTTATTGCAGCTATCTAAACATTTAGAAAATTACTAGTTATAACTAAGAATATAGAATTAGTAAATAAAAAAGTATATCAATAAGAACATTGCAATAACAAAAGAAAGTATTTGCAAGAAGATGAAATAAAAGAGCCTTGGATTTAAATTTTAAAAAAGTATAAAATAGATTAGTAGGTAGAGAACAAGAATATTTTTCTTTTGTATTCCCATAAAATAATGCAAATTCCAACAAAAAGAAAACTTGTATAATATTATTAGTATTAAACAAAATAGAATTCAGGCAGAAAACATTAAAGGAGTATAATAATATCAGATTTACAAATAGATTACTGAAAAATATAGCAAGTAGGAAACAATGCACCTAATAATATAGCTTAAAATACATAAAATTAACAGAAGAAAGAGAAGACATTTATTTTAATTTTTTTTCCAGAAACTTACAGATAAAGTAGAGGGAAAAGTATTTGAACAGTAATTGCCTAGCTTGATTGAAATAACAGCCTCACGCTAATATTTATATTCTGAGAGATTTTTATATAGAGAACTATCTACCAAATTAAATAGAGAATATATACTTATTTTTCAAAAAAATAAATATTTATAAAATCTGGCCAAGTACTGGTCACACCAGGAATTTTGTAAATTCATACACTTACTACACATCCATGGATATACATCCATGACACACTTACTAAGCATGAGTGAAGATTTACTTCTCAATCCTGGATCCCCTACAAAAAAAAAAAAAAAAAAAGCAAACACCAAAAACTATTCACCTGCAAATTTAGAAATACACTCCAAGTTTATTATTTGCTTAAATGTGAAACCAGTATGGAAATTTTCATATATTTAGAATGGAAAGAAAAAAGAAGTTATCATCATATTTAAAAAGGAAGCTATAGATTTAAGTGCATTTTCTGAAAAACAGGAGCAACTGATACTAGTGAAGAAGCTAGCTTTCAACTCAGGATGATAGAAAAAATCCTAACAAAATAAATATTATGAAATAATACTAAATAAAAAACTGAGAAGAAAATATTAACAGTAAATTAATAAAATGATAAAAGAGAGACCAAAAAGTTGACCCATAAAACAAACGAACTGGTTACGTGAAAAGACAGAGATATCTGTGCAAGCATAACCAAGAAAAACAAAAACAGATAGTCACTAAAAATAGCAGCATGAATGGAAAAGGCTTCTAATTATAATTATAGTAACTGCTAACTTTTACTGTATGCTTAATGATGTGCCAGGTGCTGTTTTCAATACTTTACATGTAATTAGCCTATTTATTTTTTTTTATTTTTAATTTATTTATTATTATTATACTTTAAGTTGTAGGGTACATGTGCATAACGTGCAGGTTTGTTACATATGTATACTTGTGCCATGTTGGTGTGCTGCACCCATCAACTTGTCATTTACATCAGGTATAACTCCCAATGCAATCCCTCCCCCCTCCCCCCTCCCCAGGACAGGCCCCTGTGTGTAGGTGCTATCATTTTAATCTCCATTGATGAGATAGGTGCTATCATTTTAATCTCCATTTTACAGATGAGAAAACTATGCCACAAAGAGTTTAATTAACAAGGTGACGATCACACACCTGTGAGTGATGGAGCTCGTTCATCAACAGAGGCAGTCCAACCCTAGGCCCTGTATTATTAGCCATCATTATCTTTACACTACCTTCAAGATATAGAGAATATTTCAAGAAATATAGAAGAGACTTTAACATTATTAGAAAATATCATGTTAAACTTCATTGCAGTAAATATAAAATTTTGCATAAACAGGCACTTATTTTTCAAAAATAACAATTAGCTGGAGAAGATTTAGAAGACTAATTATAAGACCTACCTAACCCCTTTTCCCTGACCCCTACTCTCACCAAAGGAGAAAAACTATTCAGTTTCACATGGGAGTTCTACCAAATTTTCAATAATAAGAAATTCCCATTTCATCCAAAATGTCCTAGAGCATTGAAAAGGATAAAAAATATTTCGGTCGATTTTACAAAATACAAGTAACCATTGTAATTTCTTTTGCTGGGGGAGGGCCCAGAAAGACTGCAGAGAAAGAGATGTGTCTAGGTCCTTGCATTATCTGAAAAAAATTTTAATTTGCCCTCACTTTTAATTGAATAAGATAAAAATTCTTTAGTCAATTTTACAAAACCTTAAAGTGTAGCAAGAGAAAATAAAAACCACAGCTCAATATCATTATGATTTAGATGCAAAATTCACATATACACATACACGTGCACACACACATACACACACAGAAGTCAATAAATTGAAACCATTGTGAGTTTATCTCAGAATTGGAAGAATAGATCAAAATAGAAACTCTAGTAACTTTATAATAATCTAGTAGGTGCAAGAAAATTATTTCACAATGTTCAAAGCTCACACATGATTAAGAAAAATGGAAACTAAAAAAAAGCTTCTTTATATTGGTAACGTGTATCTATTAAAAAACCTATGGCAAAAGGCTTTTTCTGTTTAGGATACATTAGAATCGTCTTCACTGAAGCCAAGAATGTGAAGAGATGTCAATGTTATTATTTAACACAATTGAAATGAAAGGTTCTTGTTAATGTGGGACTCAGTATTTTAATAATGTCAGTTCTCCTAAAATAACATATGAATTTAGCACAATCCCAATAAAATCTTAATGATATTTCCCCAACTCTTGACAAGATTATTCTAAAATTCATATAAAACAGTGAATATACAAGAAAAACTTTCTCATTTGGAACAAAAGGGACTTTCTGCCAGATATAAGAATGCATTTCAACTATATTGATAAAAACATTAGTGGCACTAATATAAGAAAAGGCAAATAAATTAATATAACAGAATATATATGTATATGTATGTGTAAAGGTGTATGCCTCATATACACACATGAAAATCTGGCATTTAATAAAAGGAGCGTTTCGATTCAGGGGAAAGTTTTTAGGACAACTGATTTGCAAGTATTACTGGTTTTATTTTTTTAGATTAATATTTTATATCCAACAAATAACACATATATAGCATGTGCTATATAACTTTTCTGCATTTAAGAATATACTTAATAGACTTAAATCTTAGTTTCCTGATCATCTCCTTAACTCTAATATATGTGATAGGTTTATATTAACATTATCATGAAGATCTTTCAGCTGCTTAATCATATTATTTGCTACAGAATTAGTTAAGTGTTTCTTCGTCTTCTATTTTCTTGAAGAGTTTGTGTTGAGTTTGTCATTATTTCTTCCCCTAATGTTAGGGCGAATTCATTAGTGGAGCCACATGGGCCTGGAATTTTCTCTGTAGGAAATTTTTTAAACTATAAATTTAATGTCTTTAATAAATATAAATCTCTTCTGTTATTTGTTTCTATGTAAGTGAACTTTGGCAGTGTCTTTTGGGAAATTTAGCCATTTCATCTAAGTCGTTGAGTTTATCAGCATGAAGTTTATCTCCTAATAACATTTTAATATTTGTGTAATCTGTAATGATGTGTCCCTTTTCATTTCCCAAATTGGTAAACTGTGTCTTCTATTTTTCTCTGATCAGTTTGACTAATGGTTGATCAATTTGTTTTTCAAAAAACCATCATTAGTTTCATTGCTTTTGTTTGTTTGTTTTCTGCTCTCATTTTACTATTCCTTTTTCTCTACTAACTTTGAGTTTAATTTGCTTTCTTTTTCTGGTTTTTGAAAATGAAAGCTTAGAAAATTAATTTTGGATATTTACATTTTTTCTAATACAAGCATTTTAATGCTATAAATTTCCTTTTAAGCACTGCTTTAGCTGTATCCCACAAACTTTGATATGCTGTGTTTTCTTTTTCATTCAGTTAAAATATTTTCTAATTTGACTTGTGATTTCTTCTTCGATTAATGGGTTATTTAGAAGTATGTTGTCTTGCTTCCCAATTTGGGAAGATTTTCCAAAACTCTTTCTGCTATCCTTTTTAACTTAATTTCATTCTTGTAAGAGAACATAGTTGAAAGGATTTAAATTATTTAAACATGTTAAAATTTGGTTTATGGCCCAGACTATAATCTACTATGATAAATCCTCCATGCACAGTTGAACATAATGTGTTCTACTGTTGTTTGGTGGAATACTCCGTAAGTGTCAATTACTTAAGGTGATTAAAGGCGTTGTTGAAGGTTTCTATATTCCTACTGGTTTTTCTACCAATTATTGAGAGAGTGATGTTGAAATCTCCAACTAAAATTATGGACTTTTCTACTTCTCCTCTTCTTTCTATCAGTTTTGGTTCAACGTTTTTTGAAGTTCTGTTATCAGAAGCACAAACATTTAGGCTTATGTCCTCTTGATGAGCCAACTCCTTTTATCATTATAAAATATCATTTTTTTCTATAGTCATATTTCAACTGCTTTCTGAAAACATTTCTGAAATTTTGAGATCTCTAATTTGTTTTCTCTCCTTTCTTATCATGGTAATAATTTATTATCCTTTGTACTTCTGTGTGGCCATTTCAAACATAGAAAAGAAATGAGATTAGTCACTTATCTTGACCTTGACATTAATGTGGAAAAACCTTAAGCCAAATTAACTTTTGAGAAAACAATTCCCTTAATCAGCAATGCATTTCTTTGGCTACTTTGGTTGTAGGATAAACAATTGTTTCAGACAAGCTTAAGTAAAATGATTTCATGGAAATCTGAATCATGATTGCAGAACAACTGAGTTCTGGTAGAACTGAGCCCCAAGGCAGGTTCTGGATCCAAGGCAGTCCTGGAAATACCGGAAAAGTCTGAAAATTGATTTCAAATGTATGTCATCCATTTTCTTTCTAGCTTATTCATTCCTTCTTCTCTTTGAACCATCTTTTTTCCTACTGCTTTGCTTCTGCTTTATAACAATAGGTTGCCTTGGTCAAATTACTTAACCTCTCCATGCCTTGGTCTCTGGGAGTAATAACAAGGGTTATTGTTCATAGGGTTGTTGTAAAGACCACTTAACACAGAGAATAGCACACAGCAATCATTTATTTTACCTGTTACTATCTTGTTTGAAAGAAAACTTAATGGAAAGATGTAATATTTATGACAAGCTGTCTAAATAACCATTTTGTTGCATTAGGTGTGCAAATTTTTCTTACATAAGATTATATGATAACTTTCTTTTGGAGCTTAGTATCAGGAAAAAGCTTGTCTCTTAAAGAACTGATGTATGCCTTTTCATCAGGTGTTGAGACTTCTGTAGTTCTTCACATCTTCCTTTTTGCCGAGTCTACCCAGAAGTTGAAAGAGAAACTTAATGTTCCCTCATAGTAACTATAGCAATTCCACTGGGGAGCATATTTACATACTTTATTTATTTGCTTTCTATTTTCTAGTTATAATCTGACAGCTGTATAATACAAAGGTTTTTGTTGTTGTTGTTGTTGTTGTTGTTTTGGTGTTTTTGTTTTTTGTTTTTTTGTTTTTGAGACAGAGTCTTGCTCTGTCACCCAGGCTGGAGTTCAATGGCGCAATCTCAGCTCACTGCAACCTCTGCTTCACAGGTTCAAGCAATTCTCCTGCCTCAGCCTCCTGAGTAGCTGGGATTACAGGTGTGTACCACCACGCCTGACTAATTTTTATATTTTTAGTAGAGACAGGGTTTCACCATGTTGGCCAGGCTGGTCTCGAACTCCTGACCTCAGGTGATCCGCCCGCCTCGGCCTCCAAAGTGCTGGGATTACAGACGTGAGCCACCATGTCCAGCCTACAAAGTCTGAACTCTAAGTTTCTTTAATCTATTCTGGAAACAAAGTCAACAAGCAAAGAAGTGTTATTTTATGTAAGTCCAAGGCCTAAAAGTTGAAAACACAATCCCTGCTTTCAAAGACTCCAGTCTAGAGCAGAGTTCATTTCTTATGACAACTCACATTAAGAAAAAATACAAAAATTAGCTGGGTGTGGTGGCGCACATCTGTAATTCCAGCTACTCAGGAGGCTGAGGCAGGAGAAGTGCTTAAACCCGGGAGGTGGAGATTGCAGTGAGCTGAGATTGCAGTGAGCCAAGATTATGCCACTGCACTCCAGCCCGGGCGACAGAGCAAGACTCCATCTCAAAAAAAAAACAAAAACAAAAAACAAAATCAGACACTTACATTGCAATTCAGCACATGTATAAATGTGTGTGTAATATATTAAACCAATGTTTAAAAGCACAAATATGCAAAATGTTCCGATCGGTTTATAATTATTAACTCAATTAATTATAACTATTTTAGGAAACAGGCCCTATTATCATTATCTTTATTTTTTTCAGATTAGGTAACTGAAGTACAGAAAGGTTAAGTAACTTCGCCAAAGTCAACTAGATACTTTGTCAATGAGAGTAAATCTGGGACTGGAGTCCAGAGAGTATGGTTTTAAAATTCATGCTCTGTTCCATTACACATGGCAGCCTCCCAGTATTTAGCTTTCTTCTATGCAATGCGTTTCTTTCTATCCTATTTGTCTACACTCTCTTTCCATTTCTTAAATCCTAGCCATGATCCCCAATCTGATGGGTCACAATCACTACCCAATAATGAGTCACAATCTATATACTATCCATACTATAGTACATACATACATAGTACATACATACATAGTATAGAACATACTACAGTATGTTAAATATTAATAAAGGGGAAATAAAATACTTGTACTTGACTGTCAATGGCCAGCAAGATAGTTCAAACAGGAGCTCTGCACTCTACCAAGTGGATCAAAGGAGGCCTCACAAAGCAGGAAACAGTTAAGTTGAGGCTGGAAGATAAATAAAAGCTTGCCTAGTACACAAAGCATGAGAGAAAGCAGAGGGTTTTCCAGGCAGAACACATGTGCAAGGCTATGAAGGGGTAAAAGATCATGGGTTCTCATTCCTGTGAGGTGAGCTAAGCACTGTATGAGTAGAGTACCAAGGATGCACATATGAGCAGAACAGCAAAGGCCCCAGCTCTCTTGAAGCTTGTAGTCTAGTATAGGAAACAATTATACTAGCAATGGCAATATAGTACTATAAGTGTACTGGAGATTACAAGATTATATCAAGTTTATCTAATACAGTCAAGTCATTTAAGAATGAGTAAGAGTCATGAGACAATTAGGAGAAAAATCATTCTAGGCCAAGAGAATGGAAATACACTAAGAATGAGAGATGAGAGAAAACATAGAATAATGAAGACCTGAGTATTTTCAGAGGCAGAATGGTATAATGCTCCAAGAATGAGTGCTAGACCCAGACTGCATAGATTCAAAGTCACCTCTTCTACTTGTTATCTGTGTGTCCTTGGGAAAGTTACTTAATATCCCTGTGCATCAATTCTTAGCTGTAAATTGAACTAATAAATTCTTTTTGTGAATTAAATGAATGAATATATATGAGGCACTTAAAATAATTCCTGAAACATAGAAAATGCTCTACAAATATTAGTCATTACTATTATTTTTGCAAGAAGATGAATTTCAAAGCAAGAACAGAAGGAATTAAACTGGAAACAGTATGCATGGGCTGGGATGAGGCTGGCCTTAATTAAAAAGTATTTCTTGAGTGCCTACTATGTGGATATTGTTATAGGTGCTGGAGATTCAGCAGTGAACAAGACATCCCACTAGTTGCTGGGGTCAGTTCAGAAGGAGTCATTTTTTATCTATTGCTTTATTTAGTCCCCATGTTTACTCCATTGGTAAGTTCTGATCTCCCTATCACTTAAATATATTCTAAATTAAACCATTTCTCATCATTTCCACTACATCTACCCTAGTCAAGCCACCATCATCTTTTGCTCGGGGTGCTCCCCCGTCAAATATCCACAGAGCCCAACAGCCTTGAATGATCCCTTTAAACTAAAGTGACAGCATATCATTTCCCTGCATAAAATGAGCCAAAGGTTTCCTAGCATACTTAGAAGAAAATTTAGGCTTTTTGGAAATTATTCTGACCAAATAACTTCTGAGCCCTTAGGAACAATGTGAAGGGAATTTTAAAACATCCAAGAAGCAAAAAAGAGATTTGGAAAGATTCTTATTGATCATCTAAGAGTTTGGAAGATACTATAGTAATTAATTAATAAGTAAATTAATAAACAATTTTTATTAATGTAAGGACAGAGGCAATCAACATTGGTAAATTTCCCAACAACACAAATCTTTCAATATATAAACCTTGACTAAAACAAAAACTAATAAAGCAAAACATACAATTAAAACTTTTCTAAAATATATTACTTATTTCCCTGCCATATGAAATAGAGTAAGGTCAACAAAATAATGCTTTGTTAGGAATTCTGTTATTTAATTTCAACACAATGTAAATACACTGAAAAGGGTGGCTGTAGGGCCCAGTCATGCCTTGCCCCTTGTCCCCAGTCTGTCATTTTCATAGTGGCCAATTATTTTATCATCCCCATGTCAGCTAGTATTTCAGTATTTTAGCTTCTTCCTTACAAATTTAATTTACCTGAAGTAGGAAAAACAGGATGCTTCCATAAAAAGCAATATAGGCAAGCTAGTTAAATAAGAAAACCTAATTTTATATACATGTGTAAGTCGGCAGACTTGGCCTAAGGATGCCTCCACAGCCCTTCTGACAGTAAAATATGTAGGCTATTTTTCTGGAGCTTTTCTTTGTTGTGTCAAGGTTTGCATGCATATACTGATGTTGGTTAATGTAAATCTGACATCTGAATTAGTGATGTGTCCCTGATATTCTTTTTATGAAGGAACTGTCAAGTTTTGCCTGCACTGTGTAGATTGCAGGGAAGAAGAGGAAGAAGTTTCTCTATCTGGGTTTTCTGGCTATACAGTATCTCTGATGTACAATACAGCAAAGTGCAACAGAAGAAGGTATGCCTGTATTTAATTCGACTTAACATGCTTGCACTTTGGCTTGAAGACAAGCACTTAAAGTATATTGAAAGATTTTTATATAGTGATATGTAGAAAATTGGGATTAATAGTTAAAGCACAGAGCTTGAAGATGTTAATACACACACATATATACACATAATATGCACACATACAATATATATATTTATAGACACACACACTACATATATATATATACATATACACACACACATATATATCTTGATAAGTTGCCTTCCTAGATCAAAGAAAGGGTGATCATATTTTAATGGTCTCAGAGAGTCACTGAAATACAAACATGAAGTTTTAAAAGCTTCCAAATAATAAAAACTATCAAGGAAAAGTATCTCCTACAAACTTATATTCTCATTTTCATTTCTTATAACTAGACATTTAAATGCTTTTATTTTAAAAGAGAATAAAAAAATAAAAACAAAAGAGAATGATAATGCTGTTCCCTTCTAATCTGGAGGTGGGCATCACCTGATTATGCTTCCCAGAAAAGTGCCTGGTCTGGTAATATCTGTGGAAACCCTGATGAAGCAAAAGAGCTTTTGTGAATCCATAACTTGGTTTTGCTTTAAACAATGAGATGGTGACACTGGTTATTACCACATCTCCAATTTCCAACATAGAAAACAGAACAGGATACGGATATAGGCCAGGGAGATGATTTTTCCATAGTTGCAGTAACCTCAGTAATTTTAAGGATTGTTTTTTGGCCATCATGGAGGCTTGAAAAGGGTCTAAATAGTTTTTAATCTTCCCTGTTTTCTTAATACAGAAAGAACACACTATCAAAGACAACACACAACATAATAAAACCATCTTGCCCCATACATTGAGAGTGATGTGGCTGGATCATTGTTTATCCCACTGACTGACAGTTCTGGCTGATTCATCCTCTGTGGTACCTGTGTGCTTGTCTCCTTTTATCTTTTTTTATTTATCACTTTGTCCTATCACACTGAAAAAGGAATTTCCCAAATGGTTTTTAAATAGAGAAGTACATTTTGCTCTTACAGGTTCATGGGCTATTGTAGGAAAAACCACATCCTCCAGCTATATTCTGTGTATTTCTAAAACTGCGAGTTTATCCATACATTTCTGAAAAGTTTTTATTGCAACTTGAAATTTTCTTTAAAAACTGGCTGGGCACGATGGCTCCCAGCTCTCATGCCAGCACTTTGGGAGGCTGAGGTGAGAGGACTGCGTGAAGCCAGGAGTTCAAGTTCAATCTGGGCAACAAAGTGAGTCCCTGTCTCTATAAAAGTAAAAAGTCCTCTCATTGATTAGTATTATAAGTTTGAAATATATCTTATTTAAAACTCTGCCTTTAGGACATGATGAAAATGATACTTAGTACAACAAAAAGGTATTTAAAGAGAAATGATAAATTAATATCACTACATACATCAACACATAAAGTTAATGCAAAATATTTAGGCTATTTATACTATTAATAAATGCTTAAAAGCCAAAGAAAAATGAGCAATGATAATAATAGTCTCAATTGCGTGTCATCGACATGTGTTTCACATAGAGAATCTCATTTAATTCCTGTAAGAATTTCTTGTTATTATGCTCTCCAAATAGTTGTGGAAAGCAAAGATGAGAGAAAGCAGGTAACCTCCTTAAGACAATACAGGTATTACATAACAAAGCCAAGTTTTCAACTGCAGAAGGAATCAGCTCCTCTAATAGCCAGAGCTGCAAGTCATGACTCCCATGGTCTCCTCTCAGAGATATTTTTTAAAAACGTCTATTAGAGCTGGTAAACTTAAACACCATATGTGAAAATAATATTTTAAAGCAAACTCCTAAGGGACACAAAGATATAAATGCGTAAAAAATTGGCATTTCTATGTTCTGTTGACATTTGAAATCTTTTCTTTTATCTCTATATTTGGTTTTGGTGAAAATTTGAGACCATTTTTTTGCACCTAGTGAACATTGTTGTTTTATTCTGTCTTGTTTTGTTTTTCAAAAATCTCCTTCCAACTACATTTTTAAAATTCCCCAATTTTAAACTTTATTGATATCAGTCTTTTCCCCCTTCTTCTTTCCATTTTTTCTTCTTCTTCCCTTCCTTCTCTTTCTTTTCTTTTAAATCATGGCAAAACGGTCTTTTCATTCCTGGTTTCAGAGAGATCCGATCTAGAAGATCCGATCTAGAGATCTTCTAGCTAGAGATCTGATCTAGAAGACAATGCCAGAATTTTTTCAAAAAGGAGTGACAATTTCTTCTCTCTTTCCATCTGCATTCTCTGTAATCACTTATTTTTAAAAAATATTCATGAGAAAGAAATTTTCTCTTCATTTTGGAACACCAAAATCTTCTTTCCTAGCAAGAAACGGGTTCTTCCTTCTCTTGCCCACCTATCTCTGTCTCATCTGGAGATTAGTCATGTAAACATTTGCTTGGCAACTGGTTTCTTCAGGAAGTTAATTTGCAAACCTCCATAGAGAATTTAATTTATTACTTTACCAAACAGCAAACTGTTTTAAGAGAAACCAAAATGATTTCATAAAAAATTTCAAAAGTAAACAAAAATGAATTAAGCAGAGGAAGAGCACACTTGAAAGGATCTAACTTCCAATAAAGAATTATGAAATATTGTATCTTAAATACATGGGCTTCATCTTGCTCCATATGTTTAGAATGCCAAGGCATTGTGCAAATCCAGAAGCTAGATTTGCATATAAAAAGTATATTTGTAGTTCATAAAAGTACCTTTGGATGAAAATTTTGAAATTCAAGATAAAAACCTAGTCTGTAAGAAAAAAACGTAGACTGGCAAAACACTAATTTACTTTGAGTAAGTATAATACAATTCAAAATGAGGCAGGAGAAAAAGGCTTTAAAAGATATGAAAGTAAATTGTTCTTTGTTTCTTTACAGCCCAAACTCACTGAATATAGTAACAAACAGTCCTAACTGCCACTGAGCTTGCTGACAAAGTGATGTTCAATAAACACCCACTGATGATACTAAAAACAAGATATTTGGAAAGAAAGTAATATCTTAGAGATGCACACAATTTTGAACCAAATATATTCTTCCATATAATAGAACTTGATATCTGAAGCAGAAAATAATATTGAGCAGATTAACATACTCTGTCCCCAGATGATTTTGTTTCCTCATATACATAGCTAAATCTGTAAAGTGCCCTCTAGAAATGTTTATTTGAATCTATAAATGACTCTTTTATTACTTAGCTACTCAAAGTAATTATGATATGATAATAAGTGATATTTTAAGTTCTTTTTGAAAACAATAATGCATTCTGATAATATCATACAGAATTAAAAACCCGACGCACAGAAACTCTTCTGACATGACTGTCTGTACTTGTTAAAGATCAGTTAGATAGTAGCAGTGAACCATTTGAAGTTCACTGCTAAGTCAAATTTGACTTTGTAGTTTAAAGTCAAATCATCATTATCAAATACGGAATGTGAATACAATGGATTTGATTGTTTTAAATGAACCTATAAGGCACAACAATAATCTAGTCACTTAGAAAGTAATGAAGCATACTGAAATTTCTTCTGTGAAGGTAGATGATACAAAACCCAGAAGCCCTTTGCCTTTGAACAATTCTATCCATTCCAAAGTAAAATACACCCCCATCACTTGGGTTTGGCCATTCCAGTGACAACTATATGTTAGCTTACCCTGCTTCCTTACTCATTTACATTTTATTATGAGGTCAAGGAATGGCTCACTGTGGAGGTCACATTCAAGTTGACACCTGCATAAGAAGTGTCAGCAATAAGGCCACTTCGGGAGTAGAGACTGGTGGGGAGAAAGAGAGAGAAGGTCAGAGAGCTCAGTAAAGTCCAGACCATGCACAGCTTCAGGCCAGGTGAAGAATGGGAAGCTATTGGCAGATTTTAAGCAGGGGAATGTCATGATCTAATGTTTTCAAGAGACCACTCTAGCAGGAGGAGTGCGGTGGAGTGAGAGTGGGTGTGGGTAGAGCAGTTATATGACCATTTAAGTGATCTTAGCAGACATGATGGAAGCTTTGCAGTGAAGACCAGGAGATGAACATGGGATATATTTTGGAGTTGTATCTGATCGGGCATACTGATGGATTAGAGGGGAGTAGCAGTAAGCAAGGTAAAACTCAAGGCTGCCTTGATGATATTTGCTGAATTGAGGAAAGGCTGTGGGAAGAATATTGCAGATAGGAGAGGAGTAGGGGTGAAGCAAGAGTCCAGTTTTGGGTTATATTAACCTTGGAATGTCTGTGATATATCCAAGTAGACACATCAAGGAGGCAATTGGATCTAAAAACTTTCAGCTTGGTAGAGAGGTCAGTGCTGGATTTATAAATTAAGTAGCCATCGGGTTATTGCTAATGTTTAAAGCTGTAAGACTGGGTCCAGGTTGAGAGTATGACTGACGTGCACCTAGGACCCAGCCTTTGTACACCTCACTACTGAAAGTTTGGAAAGAGAAAACCAGCCTGCAAAGAAGACTGAAGTGTTCCAGTGTGGAGGAAAACCATAGAAAATGGCATCCCGAAAGTCACAAGCACACAATGTTCAAGAAGATGAGAGCGTTCAACTCGGTCAAATGCTGTGAAGACATCAACGAAGCTGGGAACAGAAACATAACTATTAGATGTGATAAAACTAGAGGTCATGGGTGACCTTAAAGAGGCATTTCAGTAAGTATGGGGGCTGGAAACCTATTTAGAGTCAACTGAGGCAAAAATGAAACGTGAAAATATTAAGACAGCACTTTTGTTTGCTGCCTTGGGTAGAGAAAAATGGGGTAGAACCTGGAAGGGGATAATGTCAAGAAAAATGTTTGAGTAGAAATGAATACCAGTGAGACTGATCCAATGAAAATGGAGAAATTGATGGTGTAGGAGAAAAACAAATTTAACTGCAGGAGGAAGTCTTGGGAGCAGGTAAGAGGGGATAAGAGGAAGCACAGCAGAGGGACCATACTTAGATGACAGTAGGAACTCTCCACCCATCGCATTGGGAGGAAAGTCAGAGCGTGTGAGTTTATACATAAGTAGGTTGGTATATTTTGAGGTACATGATGAGGGGTTATTTTGAAACTAGACACAGAGCATATGTGTACTATGGGATATCAAAGCCAGTGTACATCATTTGTATTAATGAGTATACACAAATATATTGATCACCATCTTAAAGACATGAATAAGGCAGTAGAGAGAGGGATTTGAGGATATATCTTAGACATTGTTTTTGCCTGATTTGATTCTTCCATTTCTACCCATTACATTTTCATATACTGAAGATCTATGACTTTCTAGTTAGATAATTTTATAATGCTACCAGACAGGGAGCCAAACTCAAAATCTATCTTCCTTGAGAAGTTCTATCCTATTGTCTTAGTCTTCTCTGATTGTTTCTTGACCTCTAGGCTGCACCTCACAGTACAGTTGGCACTCAATCATTTCATATTTGTCTCTTGCTCATAGGTCTTATTGTCTCAAGTAGATGTTAAGGTTCCAGGATGCGGCCAAGTATTTTATAATAAAATATCATTGTCTCTCCCACTGCGAAAAACCTAGTATTAGATATAAAGTGAGTATTTAATAAATGTTTCTTGATCAATTTATCTTTTAAGGGTTGAATGGCTATAAAGAGTTTTATGCAGTAATTCCTTGGCTAACAGACTACACGTAATTCTTCACGGCACCTGCTGGGCATTGCTGGGAGATGCTGAAATCATTCATCAATTTTCTCCTTTTTATGCTATTCAATTAGTCTGTCTAGGGCAAGGTCTAGAATGTATATCAATCAAAAGCACAATAATGACCTGTGTACAAGCTATCTCCATACTAATGATTTGCATCCACTATCTTACAGAAAGAGCTTTGGTCTAAGAAAGCACTGAAGTGAAGGAAACTTTAAGGAGAATACTGTAGTAAGAACTGAGAATTACCCAGTGTTACCGTTGCAAATAGTTTAATGATGAGTTTGAAATCAATTTGGCAGTACCTTTAGTGGAAAAATAATATTAAGAGAATACTCATCACTATAGCCTATTTTGCATTGTCTTAGATAAAAATTTTTCTTCAGCCTGCACTGAAAGCTTAAATGTCAGTAGACTTTTAGTATATGGACTTCTAGTTTGTTGAAATTATGTGTAGCATGTTTAGTTTTTAATTTAATTCCAATTCTTAAGGCAATCAAAACTATTTGGATATAATATTTAAATCAGAATCCAAATATGGCATACATATATTTTTCTTTTAAGAAGTAGTTGTACTGTCATACAATATTGACCTTTAATTTTATGTAACAGGTTATCACGGAAAGTTAAAGAATTAATCATCAGAATAGCATTTAACCAAAAATCCCACATACCATATACATGGTAGTCTATAGAGCTCTGCAGAAGTGAGTGATTACAACTACTATAAAATTTTGTCATTCTATAAAGTAGTCATTGACAGAATAAATGACTGTTTTTCCATGTTATATGCAAATTGACAAAGATAATATCTGATAAAATGGAAAGCACCAAGAGACGTAGAACTTCAGAATATATGAAACCCACACCAAAATATCATTAGCAACACTCTTTCAGTAGAATCCCATAGCATGAGACAATATTAATAGAGAGAATCTTTTAAGAACATTTGTTGCATAAAATATTTTAATTGAAACAATTAATGAATTCCATAAGATAAGTGTAGATTTACAAGATTTCCATTTTTCAATACTTACATGAAAAGATCTGATAACAGAGCCACTAAGTATAGGTAAGAAATATTAAACCTGTTTAGCTATTATTCTAGGTTTCTATTCATTTCTCACTAACTTACATTGATTTTTGTACTGCTTTTATTCATCCTATAAATTAGACTCCAACTGGTGATAAATGTCAAAGTTTGCATTGTTCATCTAAAAAAAAAATCTAGACAATTTAGAATTATTTAAAAATTAACCAATAAACTATGATCCATTTGCTTTCTTTGTGAGCGCTTGGGTGGAAAAGGAGACATATTAGTACATTAGTAAGGTGTTTCTTTTTCTTTAATCACCAGGAGAAAAGATATATAAATCTTTTTCTTAAAGCTTTTTTCTTTCCCATGGAGACAACACATCTTAAAACGAAGGTTAACAAGCAATTAATAGCACAGACTTAACTAAATATTGCAAATGTGATAGTATAATATCTTGGTAAATATGGGAATTTTGAGAGCCATAAAATTAAAGACTTTGATATGTGTGAGATCAATAGACATGACTTATCACTATTTAATATGAGCTTTAATTTTTAAATGCCATGTTCCAATGAAAAAGTATATTACACAGGAAAATTGAAATTTCAATAAAGAATCAAGACAAAAGAAACAAACTTTATATTAAAGTACCTCTAAAGGTTGTACTTACGCAGCAACCTCCTCTTTTGACAATCCTTTGAAATTCACCTCTAGATAATGATCTATGTCATCTTTTTCTTTGATCAATTGAGACCTAAATGAAATAGAAAGAAATAATAAAGCACCACCTTATCAAGTTGAAAAGCTACCAAACATGTAAAATGCCACTAGGAGAATAGAAATATTCAGGGTATAATACCATATATAATAAATGCAATAGCTATAGAGTTAGGTCATTGGCTGATCATTTCAAAATTTTATCTTTCCTGAATGGAAAATGATAAGGAAGAATATTAAACCCAGTATGTAAACAAATAAAACACCAACACCTTGAAATAATTCACTTTCTACTTAAGAGTCTTCTCCTCAAAGCTTACAAGATCTATTTTGCTCACATTTTTTCGTGGTGTAACTTTCCAACTGCTGAAGTTATATACTGTTTGGCACAGAATCCAGAGCCCAGAACACCTGTTTGATTCAAACGTATAACATGAATTTGTCCCAAACATTACTCAATTTTGTCCTGAAATGCTCTTTGAACAGTTTTTTAAATCACACATAAAACTCAAATTACTAAAGGTTCAAGGTGTGATAATGATTTTAAGAAGCCCTTATTGAAAATATATTATACTTGTAGTGCATTCATTCTTCACACCCATTTGCACCTTTAAAAATAAGCATGCTATCAACTTCTCATAACTATGATGATATGGAACTAAACAAATACCAGTGTTTTATTCAGAAGCTATTAAAGAATGTTGATACAAACTTTGCCTTTAGGGGGTATGATAAAAATCTTTTTCTTCAATGAAATGAATACAAGAAAAAGTTTTCTTTAAAACTCATCCTATCCTACGGATATGAGATTTGGCTATGCTTTTGCTCACCTTGAAAACAAAAGATAAATTAAATCCTTTAAAAAGACAGAAAGAATAAGCTTTTTCAGACTTCATAAATATTTTACATTATTCAAAAGTAAAACAAAAAATATGTATATATATTATAGTTACACACATGAATTATACATTCATTGAAAGATTTATCTGCTATAGGAAAAGAAAATGTTGATTTACTATTTTAAAAGAATTTTTATGTTAGTTTAGCTGAATGTATTTATTTTGGTCTGGGGGCTTTGGTTTTTCCTAGAAGAAATACTAAAAATGAGGCATGAGAACAAAGAAGACTCCTAATACTTTGATCATTATACCTTGCAGGAATGGAAAAGTAGGCATATAAAGAAAATAAACCTATGTATGCAAACTATTTATATTGGTAAATAATATGTGTATTACAAAAAGTCAATAGAATTATAAATGGCAATTTCAAAATAGCACAATCAGTTAATATTCATAATTATGACAAAATGTATCAGTTTCTCTGTCCTGCATTTCCTCAGTGACACTTTGAGTAGCTCAGCAGTCACTCATGGGCAGCAGCAGTTTGATGATGCATTTTCAGGCCCCAGCATCATCTCAGGAGCTGATTCATGCCCTCCAATCTACCCTACAAGTAAGGCTCTACCCTCCTTCTTCCTAAACATAAGTCAGCCCTTGGGACCTTATAGATTAAAAGCATTACACCTTTCAGTCCGGGCATGGTGGCTCATCCCTACAATCTCAGCATTTTGGGAGGCCAAGGTGGGTGAATCATTTGAGGCCAGGAGTTCCAGACCAGCCTGGCCAACATGGCAAAACCTGTCTCTACTAAAAATACAAAAAATTAGCTGGGCATAGTGATGCATGCCTGTGGTCCCAGCTACTCAGGAGGTTGAGGTACGATAATCGCTTGAACCCAGGAGGCAGAGGTTGCAGTGAGCTGAGATCACACCACTGCACTCCAGCCTAGGTGACAGAGTAAGACTCTGCCTTAAAAAGAAAAAAGCTTGACACTTTTCATTCCCAAAGCTTCTGCTTTCTGTTCTCCACACACATTTAAAACAGGAAACTTACCTCCAAAACTCTATGGGAACCATGATATAATTGCAATAGGAAATAAAATGATGAAATAACAACTAGATTAATAAATAAATAATTTGCAGTATTTGAATGTGGTTCATAAATCCTTTTGAAACAACAGATTTCAATATTCTCAATATAACAAGGTATGTTTCTCCTCTCTTGAAATGATTTTATTTTCTGAGATACATTATTGACATTTCTTACTACAGAAAATTCATTCTGTAGGAAAATAAGTAAAAACCAGGGGCATGTACCTTGGAATTTTTCTGGAGGAGCAAGGCAGCTTCTGTCTGGCTAAGGCTGTAAGCTTCGGGCGTGTCATGGGCAGTGGGGGCAGGGTGGTCATTTCGGACTACAAAAAGAAATAAGTAGAAATTGTATTTTAAAGAATAAATCTTTCGAAGGATCCTTTAAGACATTATTAGAGATTCACAGTCTGTCATCTTAGTTGAGAATGTCTACAATGTAGTGCTATAGCTGTGTTATTCAGGAATGATGCTCAGTGAGTGGATTCTGTAGGTTGCTTCTCTCATTATTTTCCTCCATTGTCTGCTTTTTGGCCAATTTATTATTTGTCTGTATCTTCACCACAAAGTAGATAAGAAGAAAATATGATAAAAGCATTGATGGTTCAGTTGGCATATTTGGTAAGAGTTTTGTAAGGGACATGATTGCAATTAAAGAATAAAGCTTTTTAGGATAGCTATGGATTTCCAATGTTTATGTGTTGCTTTCCTGTTATTATCAATAATTGAAAATTGCTCATACTTGGTGTTTTCTAAAAGCCTTATAGCTCGCAAATAAAGGCTTTCCCTTAGATGTGATAGATGATAAGAACAATTCTCAACAAGGAGACAGCTGCCCTGAGAAAGCACACAGCCATAACAATATAATGAATCACTTCAAAATGTACTGTTTTTAAAAAGTTGTTTAAAACAACTTTATCTCACACTTTACATGGGTCAGGAATAAGGACAGGGTATGATAGGCATGGATTTTTTCTCCTCCATGATGACAGGAGCCTCTGCAGAGAAAATTCAGAAGCTGTAGTAACCCAATGATAGGGGACAGGAATCACCTTGAAGTGTCTTCACTCACTTTTCTAGTGGTTGATGCTAACTCTTAGCTGGGACTCAACTGGGGCTATCTGCTAGAACTCATACATGTGGTCTCCTCATGTGGCATAGGCTTCTTCACATCATGGCAACCTAAGACTTCTTATGTAGCAGCTCCAGGCTCCAAAGGCAAGTATTTTAGAGAATAGGCAGGCAGAAGCTTTATCCCCTTTTAGGGTCTACCCTTGGAAGTCACATAGCATCCACTTCTGCTGTAATAACAAGTTCACCCAGATTCAAGGCAAATGAACACAGAACCACCTATTGATAGGGGAGTGTCAAAGTTTCATTGTAAGAAAAGAATATGGCATGGGAGATACTGTTGCAGCCCTTTTTGGAAAATGCACTGTGCCACAGTGGTGAGCAATTAGGAAGGCAAGTCTATAAAATCAAGTTATCTAAATCTTACTCCAAAGCGACATGTGGACATGATGTCTGTGAACTTAGAATAGAAAAATTGTTACATGGTGCAAGGGCTCTCAGATGCAAAAGAACCCACGCTTCTGTTAAATAGAGAGGCATCCAAAAGGCCAGGGGCTCCTGATCCCACCCCCTCTATATCTACCAGGTTTGACCTGTACTCTTAGCTTCATCAAGCAACTGAAAGACTTGTTTTAGGTTTTAAACAGCTTATCTTCAGCATTACTACCTGTGTGACCCAGGGAAAATCACAATAAAATCTGGGCCTTGAATATATTCAGCAGATATTTAGTGAGCTCCTTTTTGGTGCCAGACACTGTTCCAGGTGCCAGATACAGCAGTGAAGAAAAAGACAAAAGTCTCTGATCTCGCAGACTTTGCAGTATGGGGGTAAATATGGAGAAAGACAATATACAAATAAGCAAAATACATAGAACCTCAGATGTTGATAAGATTCTCTACTGGAAAACAAAGCAGGGAACTAGAAACTACCCAAATGCTCACCAATGGCAAAGGGATGAATAAAAACAGGAGACAAGCTCAAAGACATTACAGAGAATTTTGTTGGGTGTCCTAACAGTGCAATGTCTTGAGGGTTACTGTAAAAACTGGCTTTTATTCTCATTGAGGTAAGAATCCACTGGAAGATACAGGGCATAGAATTGACACGATCTGACTTTCATCCTGAAAGGATCACTCTGACTTTTTCTTTCAGGTTAGACTGTAGTAGGGGAAAGGGTAGACAGCAGAGAGGCCAGCTCAAAATCTCCTGTGAAATACAGGGGAGAGAGGGTGGTGGCTGAGTTAGGAGTAGAGAAGGAGAGATGTAGTCAAACCTGAAATAGAACCACCTGTGGATGGCTGAGACCCAATATTCCTCTAGTGCTACAAAGCCATGGTGGAGGTGGGGGTGGAGAAGCACTAAGACGAGAGAAAATCTTCTGAAATTCAGTGTAAACAGACAGCTTCGTGTTACTGAAAAAGATTATTACCCTGGCCTAAAAATCATTTTTTACATAATTAAAGAGAATTCTAATGGAGATCAGTGGTTTATTTTAAATATAATAGAATCCCAGTACTACCAGCTTATCAAGGCATGATACGATCTATGAAACAAAATGCCCACTTATTTTTATGCAGTTGTAGATTTAAAGTGCACAATCTGAACAGCAAATGTTAGTCCTCTCCTACAGACTAAACGTTAGAAACATACTATATTACCCTTCATAACTTCATAACATAATGACAATTTTTTTAAATTTTAAAAATCTATTTTTCTGATTAGATGTTACATTAAATAGTTGAGTTACTGGAATAACAAGAACTTACTAAATGGCGACATCATACAGAGCATATGGTAAGAAGATATGACTCATGTGAGGTTTGAAGGGACACCAAAGCTCCCCAAACGGGCCTCCCAAGAGCTTACTTCAGAGGAGCTATGAAGACTGTTCCACAGAGTTCAGAGTCTTCCAATGTTACAGTGAACATCTGAATGATCTAAGTTCTTAACCCAGACCAGTGTAGCCCTAGTAAATTTCAAAAGGGAGAGAGGAAAACAACTAAGTTTGCCTTATTTGGGGGCATTCCATCATCTATAAATTTTAGACTCTTTTCTAAAAGCCCCACTTGACTTGCCAAAGCATTATGCAGTGGGCACTGGGGCCAGGGTAATCTCTTCATCATTGCAGGCATCTTTGAAGAGTTCACTAAGGAGGTTCAAAATGAGGAACAGTGCTTGCAATTTCCTTGAATACTAAGAATATCCAGCTATTTGTAGACAGATAAAAGAGAGCAGCCCCCAGAGGTGCTGATCCAGTCAACATAGCTCATCCAGGTGAGTATAACTCCTCACCAAAGTTGGCATACCAGCATGTTATATAAAATTTATCCTTTTTGATGTTTACTTGAGATCGAATAGAAACCAAATGCAAATGACATACATGGAGAGGGGTATGTCTTCTTTGTCATACAGATCAACTGCGCTTTTTTTTTTTTTCCAAACTCTGAGTCAACGTTTCCTACCATTAAAGTTTCAGCTGCCAGTTCCTTCATTTTGCTCTCCTCTGATCTGAGAACATTAGCAGCAGGAGCACCTTTACTCTTAAATTTAGTTTAATGTAAGTACTGCAAGCCCTGCTGGCAAGCCTCAAGGCACAAACTCTGAATGGGGGGTGGTCAGAGCTGAATGATAAAGTGGAAAAAAGTTATCAGAGCTGAATGATAAAGTGGAAAAAAAAAAAGCATGTTGGAAAAAATATCGCTCAATCAAACTATGTTAGAAAGTTTAAGCTTAGAGTGAGGGTGGAAGTTGAACAGGCTTTCTCCTTGTTTCTGAACCCCACATCCTGCCTTGCCAGTGCCTATCGGGAAAGGGAATTTTGTTTCTCAGAATCAATACATGGCCACATAAGGTATTTTGTTTTACAAAACAGATAATGTGTGATCTGAATTTTATGACACAGTTAATATTTTGAATGCATCAAATATTTAAAGGGGTCCTGTAACAAATTACTTTCTTATCTAAGTAATTGCCATCTTTTATGCCTTATAAGTTCAAGCAGGGTTTGCGGTACTTACATTAAATTAAATACCTGTAAAGAAAGCCTTTTGGTGTTTGTTAATATGAGTTGCATCATTTTCCTGGTGTTGGTCAGTCAGCATTCTCAGTTTCCATGTGAGCTCCAGCCTAGACTCAACAATGAAGAATGGGACTAGTGCTATGAGGTGACTGACCCAGGCCTGTAGCATAAATGGAGCACATCGCCATCAGTTATGGCACCTCCTTAGGGTTCTCCTAGATCAACATCTCAGGGGAAAACACACAAGATAGGTGTGACTGCAGGAAAGGAAATTGCTCAGGTTCAGGTGAGTAAGAAAGAAGAAGAATGAAAGATACCTCTTTGGCTGGCACCAGAATGAGCTTAGCCCCAGGAGCTCAGGCTGAATCAGCTTCTTAGGAGGACCCACTGGCACCTCCCCAGTGCCAGCAAGTGGGCAGTGCTGCAGTGTGGCACCATCGGGTGCTGAGACAAAGATCAAAAGGCCGCCTGAAGCCATTCCACTGTTGGTATTCAGAAGAGATTTGGTGCACCCTTTGATCTGCTGGTTGGCTCTTGTATCACAGTTACAATCTCTAAGTTTGGCCCCCACATGCAAAGACAAATGAGAATGGAGAAATACAGGATGAAAGGTTTGAGAGTGCTAGGTCAGGCTGAATGTGTCCCATGGTGTGAGTTTAAATTTTTGGCCCCCAAGTAAAATTCTTCAAAGAGTAACCCTCCTTCCCTCTATCCCCAGAGATGCCTTTATCAGGAAACACAAAGGAGGGAGGCCTACTACTGTGTACACGGAGGCTACTTGGAGAATGACTATGTCTGAGGCTGACCAGTGTCTCCAGGGTTCAGTCACTTTGGAGTAAAAACTGAGATGAGAGAAATAAAGCCAGTAAAGCACAGTAAGCAAGTTTATTGTACATCATCACGAGTTCAAAACAAATATGATTTTACTAAAAATCATTCACAAGAATTAAAACTTTTCCTATCACAAGCTCTTTTACTATGAAAGTTTAATGAAAACTACAGAAGAAATATCACCATGCTTCCTAAGTAAAAAAAAAAAAAAAAAAATTTATGAGGAGTCACTAATAATGTTTATTCCTGGTATAATTTTTTTGACACTTCTGGCACTCTCTCGTGGGTAATTAGATAGGTTGTTAAGTAAAATAAATAGAAAACACATTTTCTACCAACTGACATTGATGGCTAAATCACAAAATCAAGCAGGAAAAGAGTCTGAAGGCAATCCATATTTCACTTGACTTACATTTGCAGATTACTGCTGATGGTCTCTCCAGGCTTATAGACTTCAGCCTGAAAATCAGGAAGCAAAGAATAATAGCAAAGAAGAAAAGAAGTTTAAAATCAGTCAGTAGTGTAACTCCTCTCCCCGCCCCAAGTCATGGAATAAGATTCACTCTTACAACAAATACTAAGTTCCTACCATCTAAGTTTAGATGAACTTTTAAAGAAAATCCCCAAGTATAGATCCTATAGGAGAAACTAATCACTAAATCAGTGAAATGCCAAAACATCTGAAATATGTATATGTATTGATGTATTTCAATACAAATGTGACATTAGGGATAACCATTTGCTCTCTCAAATTTACAAGATAGAGTTATCTTTGCCAAAAACCGAGAGCATCTCAGTTCCCTTTCTGTTCCCACCTAGTTCTCAACAGGACTAAAGGACTTATCCTATGCATAGTTTTTCACTTCCCTCAGAGGGTCAGGTGAACTGGGGAACAAGAGGAACTGGCGCCTTTCCCTACTTCTCTTTCAATTAGTTTCTTGAGGTACGTGGCGAGGGCCTGGACTCAGGAAGCTTGAGAAAGACTGATGGAGGAAGGGCTGTAGGGGGTCAGGGAAGGGGCTGCCTGAAAAACAGGCCGCCTCTCCAAGGAACTGAGGAGGTCCTGTCCCAGCTTCGCCCCTGCCGTCACGAACCTCGGTGCACTAGCCCAGGGAAACAACTCCAGTTTTCCCTTCCACTGAAGTGAGTCCCCCACCGGCGGCAGGTGCTGGGCGTCGGCGCCGCCCCCTCCTCTGTAAGTGATTCCGAGGCCTGGCTGCGCCGGCGCGGAGAGACGGGACGCCGAAAGCATCTCCAGGGAAACAGAGAGGCGAGGCGGGACGACCGGGGGTGGGGTTAGGCTAAACCGGGCCTTGGGATTGGGGCAGCACCCAGACTCTTCGGGCTTGGGGGCGGAGTCTGGCGAGGGGCGGAGCTTACTGATGGCCGGGCGGGGCCCCCAGACAGCGGAGGCTTTTCAAGCAGGGTTGCTTTCAGAAGTTAGCTCGCTTTTAGGCATTTTCACATAACCCAAGGGGCTCGAATTTGCCACTTTCATTTCTTTCGTGGCCTTGCATTCTCAATGTTTTTCTTCATTGCCCTTTTGTCCACAGGATTGATAGGAAAACGCTGAGCCAGGCATCCATGACCCCGTGACCTGAAGCCAATTTGTCCATCTAGCTAAGTCATTCATTCTCCTCTTCCTCAGCCTCTCTTGCAGTCAGAACCCACCACAAATGCCTTTTCCTGTCCTGGCCCCACAGACAATTCAATTTTGAATTGTGGTTCGCTAAATACTCAAGGTCTCTTTAAGAGAATCTCCCTGCATCTGTCCTTATTCGTTTTGCATTTTTACCTGAAACTCAGGGTTTTATATTTACACTAAATAAATATCATCCTGTTAATCTTGGCCCATCATGCCATCTCTCCTCTCAGAATGAGTGCAAGGAAGTGAGCCTTCTTGCTCATTCCCTCATATATATGGGGCAAGAAAGTGAGGCTTGCCACTTGTTACTTCTAAAATACAGAAGTGCTGGAAAGTTAGGCTTTTGTTCCTTGTCTCCTGTCATGCATTGTAGGAGAATGAGTCAGCAATATTGCTCACACGAATCATTCTACTAACCATAAATCGATTCTATTTGGAGTACAAGCATATCTACCATAACCACACTTTCATTCTAACATCTGATTTGCTGTCACAAGTTACTAAATTATTTCCAAGTAAGTTTACATTATACATTCAACGATGACTGTGACAATCTGTAACTGGGCTCCACCCATCCCCCACACCAGTAAGACTCTCATTCTATTCTCATGAGTTTATTTTCCAATTTCAGCATCACCTTAACACACTCCACTGTGACCTGTGTGAATTCTTTTCCAGTCCTTGCTGCTTTTTCTGACTTAGAGGTTTGTGAATTCCATTCACCTTCCTTTCTCACAGGAGGCTGTCTTAGTTGGCTTTCTAGGTAGATCCTTCCTGCTTCTTTGGACTTATTTCTCCTACTTGCTGTTTTTTCACTGTAAGTTCTTTGACTAATTCTCTTTCTCCTTCTGTTTAGCATAGAATTCCTTCAGTTAGAGAACTTTGTTCGCAAGTGACAGGAAACTCAAATGGGCTTAAGCGTAAAAGGAAACTGACGGCAAACAAAGGATGCCAGATTCAGGTGCAACTTTATCTAGAGACTCAGGACTTTCTGAAAGCTTTGAGGATTCCAGAATACCCCTACCTTTCACAGAATTAATTTCTCCTCCTCTAGCCTCCTCTCTCAGACCTACCTTTATTTTATCAGTATAACTTTGCATGGTGTTTGGCTTATGGGAACCAAAGTTGCCTGAAAGATTTTGAGTACCTTGAAAGCACAGACTTTGTCTTATTGTTTTCTGAATTCCCTGGAATAGTACAAGGATTAGTATACAGTATGTGCTCTAAATTGTTTTTTGAATTAACTGAATGAATGACAGAATAGAGTGGTTTTTCAAACAGATTCTTCCTTATGTAACTCTTCTCATTGCTTCCTCAATCTTCCCCACCTAGAATTCTAGGGAGAAGGTCAGGTGATACAATTAATAATTTGAATACTATTACTGACATAACAACCTCTAAAGTTTCCTCTTCCAATCTTTCTCTGGAGAAATGATTTTAGATTAGGTCAGCTCCCTAAAGAAGCAAGTGATAATTTTCTAGTGCAAGCCAAACCATCTTAACTACTCCCCATAATTGTTCTCAAAGTGGTTTTGTTATCTCGATCATCATCAATTTCTACAGTAAAATTATTCTGAATTCTTCTTGTTTTACTAAACACATCCCCAAGTAACATCTTAGGAAAGAACATATGAGATAAAATTTTGAAGTTCTTTCATGTCTGACAATATCCTTATTTTGCCTACGATCTTTTGGTAGGGTTGCACATTCTAAATTACCAATCATTTCCCTCTGAATTTAGAAGGTATTATTTCACTGTTTTCTAGTATCCAGTGTTCGAGATGAGAAGTCTAGGGGCAATTTTATTTTCCTTCCTTTGTATGTGATGTAATAGTAAGATCCATATGCGGTGACAACTACAAATCTGTGTGGCCTAAAACAACAACGTTTATTTATTGATTACAGTATGTCACCATCACAAGTCAGCCTTGGGCTCTGCTCCATGCTATGTCACAGGAGAATCAATATGAGAGAACCTTTGCCAGCCTGGAGGATGGCTGGTCTGTAGCAGAGAGATCATGAGAGTAGACTGCATGTTAGCTTTAAAGGCTTCCTCCAAAAGGATACCCATCAGTTTCGCATCTCGTTGGCCACAACTGAAATAGCCATGCTCAACTTTAAGAAAGCAGGTATCTGCGATTTCACCTGTGTCTGAAAGACTAGATACCAATTAATGGTCATAATGATGGTCGTAGACCTGGTTTTTCCCCTCAACACAGGCATTTTTAGGTTACCTTCTTTATCTTTTTTATTCTTGAATTTTATGGTAGAACTCTTCAGCTGAGTACTCACATCCTTCTTTAGATTTAGATAATTGTCTTCAATTTTTTAAATTATAATTCCCTTGTCTCAAATTTGTTCTATTATTTCTTTAAGATTCTGTTTAGTGAATGCAGATCCCTAGATTTGTCGTTTTTATCCTTGATCTTTTTAAAAAGATTTTTATTCTTTTTGCCTTTATATTCTAAAGTCTGTAAGTTTTTGACAATATTGCTTTTTAGTCTTCAATTGATTTTTTTGTACATAGGAGGAGTCACATTCTTAGTCTTTGAGCGTTCTTGCTTTCTGATTGCTCCTTCTTTATAGACTCTTCTTTTATGAATGAAATAGTTTGCAATTATCTTCCAATATATTAATTTGTTTTTTAAAGTTGTCTTTTTATTTTTAATGTCTGTGGGCACATAGTGGGTGTATATATTTATGGAATACATGAATTATTTTGATATAGATATAAAATGTGTAATAATCACATCAGAGTAAATGGAGTACCCATCACCTCAAGCATTTATGCTTTGTGTTACAGACAATCCAACTGATACTATTATTTTTAAATGTAGAATTAAATTATGATTGATTGCAGTCACTCTGTTGTGCTATCAAATACTAGATCTCATTTATTCTTTCTAACTATATTTTTGTACCTCTTAACCATCCCCACTTCCACCCCTACCCCCTCACTACCTTTCCCAGCCTCCGGTAACCATTCTTCTACTCTCTATCTCCATGAGTTCAATTGTTTGAATTTTGAGTGCCCACAAATAAGTGAGAACATGTGAAGTTTAGCTTTCGGTGCCTGGCTTATTTCACTTAACCTAATGACCTCCAGTTCCATCCATGTTGTTGCAAATGACAGGATCTCTTTTTTTTAATGGTGGAACAGTACCTCAAAGTTGTCTTTTTTTGTTAAATTATCTTTTCTTCCAGGAAAAGTGTTTCTTTTGTTAATGTTGAAATTTCTGTGTTATATACCATATTGTATTTGGTTACTCTATTAATTAGCATTAGGTTCAGCTGTGAGTTACAAACAAACAAGCAAACTACAGAATAGGAATGACACTCCATGGTGTCAGATTCCTAGTTCCTTCTGTTTTTAGCTTCACTACACATGGATTCCATTCCCAAGATTGCCTCACTGGTGATCCAGCTATTATATCTTATCCAAAGAAAGCCTGCACAGGGATGAGGGGGTCAAATGGGGAACCTAGTGGTTAAATTTTTAACAAAGGAAATTGTGCTATCTAGGCATATTCAGAGAAGACTTAGTAGCCTAAAGTGCAAAGCACCTATTAAGCATTTTCCACTGAGGCATCTTTGCTCAGAAAATTCCCCGTTCTTGACTGATATAACTGTTCTTTCCTTGCTTGAAGATACTGCTACTTCTTTGCCTAAGGTGGTTCTCTTGAAGAAAAAATACAATACATTTTTATTTACCCAACCTATCCAGATCTGTAATTAGAAATGAATTCCATCATGTCCTAGGGGACACTATTTTAAATATCCAAATCTGAGGAGGCTCTTGTAAATGCACACATGCGCGCAAACACACACACACACACACACACACACACACACACACACACACAGACAGAGAGAGAGAGAGAAAGAGAGAGACAGAGAGAGAGATGAATTTGCTGGTTTATATCAGTAAAACTCTAAGAACATTGTTTTCTTTCAGAATAGATTTTTGAGGATTCTTCAACAAAAAGGTTGGAATACAATATTAGAAAAAATAAATTTGTCAAATGAGTGCATTTTCCAGAGATTCTAAATTCCATGTGTTATTTTGGGTGACTAAGTGTATTTGACACTTTTCTGCTTTGGGTAATGCAAACCTTCCCAACTCTAAAGTAAGCTGTGTTGCAAAAAAAGATAAAAGTTTAATTTTAAGTCTTTCAGAGACAGGAATGCTAGCATACATCATTATGTCTTACCTCCTAACTGTGTTCCCTTAAGACCGTGTTGAAATTTTCCATTCCTCAAGGATTTGAGATCTACAAAGCCAGAGACTTTGTAAGTTCATTATCATCATGTTTCCCTTGTTTAATAGCGCTAGTGGGAGATGTTAAACTGAAACGGGCACCATGACTTCAAGGGAGAGACAATGTTTCCAGGAAAGAAAGGCTAGATTATCAAATCTCATGGGATATTTGGTGTATTTACCATAAACATACAGCCATGCCATAGTGTTAATTAGTATGACCTGATCTACAGAGATCTACGATTATGATTAATTGGTTATGACATTGTTAGAAATCAAATAATGGGTAATCTACTTAGAATTTGATTTGTATGAGAAAAGGGGAAAATAAAATCTCCTAAATCTGGTAAACAGAGGCCTGACCTGAGTTACCACAGTCGAGTGTAGAGAGTACTGGTCTCTCACCATGTTCTAAGACTACTCATAGAACATTGAATGAAAGAGCTCTGAACCCTGGGGTCCAGAAGTAACATCACAAGTGCACACTGTGAATCTTTCTCCTATTTTTTCTCAAAGGTAACTGTATTTATTTACTTAGGTAACTGCACCGGGGAGAAGAGTATATCCATAACTTTTGGATTGCCTGACATTAGACACTAACTCTGAGCTAATACTAACTTCTAGGGATCCAGAACAAACTTACTAATAGATTCCAGGTAAATTAATTTTTTTAATTCTAAAATAAACCTGGTAGACTCTGAGCCCATCCTATAATTAGTCCTCTGAGTCTATAGATATATGCAAAAAATGGCATAATTTTTTAGTGGCCATCTAACCTATGGAATAAAGGTTATTATGGTTTAAAAAAGGGTCAAAGAGGCTCTGGGTCAGATAATTGAAAGGACTCACTAGACTCTGGTGATATTTACTCAGAAAGATTTTCTATGGTCAAAGGCTACACAGAATCAGGAATAAGAAAGCACAGGCAACTTCAGGTTGGTCCTGAACACCCAGGTGCAACTTCTTTGATCCTCCCACTGTTGCTCAGAATGCACTTCATCTTCACAGCAAAGTTTACCAAGGGATCTTTCATACTCCACTGGTCACACAGCCAAAACATGTCTATGTATCAGGTAATACAGGTGACCAATCTGTATTTTTTAAAGAGCGATGTACACAAGCTCATACAGGGTGCATTCAAGGGAGCTTCAGGATTTAAATAGCATGTTATATATCACTAGCTAGTGCATTTCATTTCTATCTTGGCTGAAAGAGAGTACTGTGGCTCCAGCCATCTTTGGAGATAAACATAAAGCTACCACAGGCCAACTGCAAGCTAACCCCACACTTTCCTACCAAAATAGTAAATCAAAAGTAGTAACACCTAGGGGAATTTCAGACTTGAATATTTTAGGGGTGATCATTCCTAGCATATTGGTGTTTTATCTCAGAGTTAGCTGGACAAAATACACATATCTTGAAAAAGAATATGTTGATCTGATGGTAACTGTAAATGTGCTACTGTTCCTGATACAGCCTTTTTTCCTGGAGCAACCTGATACACAGCATATACTGTTTCTCCCCTACATTTTGATAAATAGAAAAAAATAGAAGTAATTTGCTTTTATGTAGCAGGGATAGCAGTATACTTTTGCTTTCCAACTTTGTAACCCATCAACCCTGCCTCTTTGCTGCAATTTAACCCACAGGGACCTTAATTATCTTACCATATTATGCAATAACATGTGGCATCATTGTACTGATAGGTTTCTAAAAGACTTGGAAAGCAAGAAATAGCAGGCACCCTACATGTCTTGGTACTATCAATACATGCCAAAATAAATGATATAAATCTTATGAAAACACAGGAGTCTTTCATCTCAATGAAGGTTTTTTGGGTTTTGTTTTATTTTGTTTTGTTTTGTGGGGGGGAGTGTTAGATGGAGGGATACTTCAAAAGGAAGTATAATTTGCTGAAATTTGCACAACCAGGCAAAATGCTTATTTGCCTATTGTTTGGATTTTGGAATCTGATATGAATTAGCTTCTCATAACTTCTGCATTTGCACCTTGCTGTGAGAATTACTGCAGTTCTTATTTTCTAGCTCCAGGATCTGCCTTGATAGCTACCCTTCTCAAGTCTGGCTTTCCAGCTTTGCAATGATTTTGTGAGCCCCTGATATTATTCCAATGAATTAATTTTTCTAAAGCTAGCCAGAGTTGATTTTTATTACTTACAACCAAAGAACACTAATTTACACAATAATTTAGAAAGCATTAGATGACACAAATGTGATAAAATTTAATTAACAAACACAAACTAGTAGGTGTTAATTACAGATAATATCAGTTACACAGAACTTTTCAGAATATTACACTTTTTCTAAAGAAGTGGTTGAAGCTCTCAGATTCATTTGATAAATTGCATTCAAGAGCCTGCCTAACAATTACATTAATTTTTCTATTGTTACATAGAGATTTTATAAAATTGGTTTAAGAAATTAAAGCCTAAATATTTTATTTATACAGTATCAAATGATGGTGTATTGTTGACGTGGCTGAAAGTATTATAAAATATTTTATGAATTTCAAATATTTTCCATTTGTATAATAAGTCAGGTGGAGAAGTCAATATTTATCGATCTTACATAAACAATGGACTGCACTACATTTTCTAAGGTAAAACAAAACAAAAAAAAAAACCATTTGCTTATTGATGCTTGCAAGTAATAACTTTTTACTGAATTTAGAGTTGAAAGCCTTTTTATAGATTTTTACCTACATATGTAACTCTCTTGTAATTGTAGTAAGTGTTTTGTCTTTAGAAGAATCTACAAAAATAACTTTAAAGATCTAATCAGGGAGAATCAGCAAATAGTTTTTTTAACTATGCATTCCCAAAGTGTCCCTTTGGTTGGACTTTGTAAAATGAAATGGGACTGGCAAAGGAGAAGCAGCACACTGAGGCCATATAGTCCTTAGGCGGCAATTTTGGAAAGGAGCACATTTGAAAGTCAAAGGTCTAAGAAATTATTTCCTTAAAACTATCAACATCTGGCCGGATGCAGTAGCACACGCCTGTAATCCCAGCACTTTGAGAGGCTGAGGCAGGTGGATCACGAGGTCAAGAGATCAAGACCATACTAGCCAACATGGTGAAACCCCGTCTCTACTAAAAATACGAAAAATTAGCTGGGCGTGGTGGAGTGCACCTGTAGTCCTGGCTACTCGGGAGGCTGAGGCAGGAGGATCACTTGAAACCAGGAAATGGAGGTTGCAGTTAGCCAAGATGTTGCCTGGTGACACGAAAACAAACAAACAAGAAACAAAACAAAAACTATCAGCATCCAAAAAGCCCTGGAAAGCCAGCCATCAGAAGCTAGCTTGAAAATCTAGGTTACCTCGTATGGCATCTTACCTGCATTTCCTAATTTTATTTATTTATTTTTTCTCAATGTATTTTCCTAGGTATTTTTTCTCAATGTATACAAATCATATTGTTTTTAAATCCAAAGTACACAAAGAACCAGCTTCACTTTAAAATTTATCTTATAAACATCAGTGGGTGTTAAACATCAATTTTTTTTTAGCATCTTCATACTTTGGGTCATGTTTTCATCCAATTCTGTTGTCTCAGATTGCTAAATCTTCTGATTTTTAAAAATACTACTTGAACATGAATATTCAAATATACTTTATTGTTAATTTTACTCATCTTCATCATTTTGTGCCTCTGTGTAATTGATAAAATTACATTGGCAATGTTTTCTATAGGTGGAGACAAATATCTACAAAATAATATGCTTCAATAGTTGTCCAAATATCTTTAAATCTTAATTATGTGTGTACATTATATCCAGCTACTTATATGTAACAAATGGCATTCTTAAATATTAAGAGACATGTTAATATTTGTGCAATGTAATTAAGAAATTGTTTCTCATTTTCCAAGGACAAAAAAGTAATCGTGTGTATGCAAAGGAAATTCAAAATTTATGAAAAATATATAGAATATAATTATATTTCTTAGAGTTTGTTATAGACAAGATGACAAATGTCACATTTGGTAAAATTCTACTATAACTTTCATTATAGTCTCAGGGAAACAATTTTAAAATAAGGGTACAAATAAAAGCTGAATTAGATATAACAGAGAAAAAATATGGAGTGGGAACCCTAAGTACTGAATTTGAATGTCTAAATCCATCCACCCATCCATTATTTCAACCAGCCAGGTACTCTGCTAGGGGGAGAATATAAAAATAAGCCATGTCCTCATTGAACTCACAGCCTAGAAGTTAAGACAGACATGCAAAAGAGACAACTATTTATTTGCCTCTAATTCCTGTGATCTCTTTGCACCAGGAACAGAGAGAACTGGACTGATGTCTTTGTTTTCTTAATGACCTAAGTCTTAGACCACCTACCACAGCCTGTCTCCCACCCCACTCCCCAATCTGTTCCAAATTCTCTCTGCTCCTAATTTCCTATTTAAGGCCTTAAACTTACTACCCAGATCTGACTGTTGCTCTTTGGGCACAGATCTCAGACCTTCTTGGCATTCACAACGCATTAGTTACCTGCCTCCAGCCAGTTTGCGTAACTACTTAGTCCAGTGGAATCTGGCACAGCACAGACCATCGTGGCTGAAGCTCCTCCCTGAATCAGCCCGGTCCCATAGCCAGAGTTCCATGTGATAAGCTCTGTACAGAAGACATCTCAATTGGTGCCCCAAGGAGGGACCATCTAGCTTCCCAGGACTGGTTGGAAGTTGAGAGGTCATGGAAGACTTCACAGAGGGAATAATGCTTATAATGTGATTTGGAGCCTTGAAAAATAAATAGAGGTGTGCCAGGTACTGAAGATTGGAATAGAATGACTTGCTTGATACATGTGAATTCTAGAATGCAAGGGCAGAGAGCTGCGAAAGATAATGCCAGCCATGAAACAATGTAGCAATATAAAATTTTGAGCTCCAACCAAGACAATAAAAAACCAAACACGTCATAGCGTATTCATTAGTTTAGTTTGAGATTATAATCGATATTGATTTTATGGAATTAGCTACAGTCAGGACATGGGAGAACTACGAATGCCCCTCCAGCAGATTAAAATAAAACTCATTATTTAGAGAAAATAAAATTAAAAAGTCATTAGTCCTATATGGATAAAATTGGTCATAAGAGTATTCTACAAAGAGCCTTGGTCTACCTGACTCCAAAATTTTTCTCTTAAATCACACTGCCTTTAATTAACTCCTTTCCTTTTATCCCATGCTCACCAAGCAACCACATAGGTATAATTTTTTTTTTCACCATGTAGAGATTTCTAAGTGGATGAAAAGTATGTTCTAATTAATGACATAAATATTTAGGCTCTACTCAAAATTGTGCTCTCACTGTAAGTTAATGTACTGACATTTGGTTTTTGTATCAGCATATGTGAATTTGGTTTCTTTGGGTTAAAGCCTTTACTACAGTTGATCCCCACTCTGTGTACTGCAGAGCTTCTGGACCTGCAAAAAGGGGAAACAGGTTGGCAAGAGTGGCCCATCCAGAAAAAGACCATCTTCTGAGGGCCAATTTGGTAACCATTGGCTTCTCTTGATGGTAGCTCTAACTTTGCTCTTTTAATTACTGTAGTAATTAGAGGGCCATGTGGTTTATTAAAATTTTTTAAGTATTATAGGAACTGTAAGAGAAAATAGAATATTGATTAAACTGCTAGTAACACTCTTAGTCAGTTTGTGCTGCTATGACAGCCACAGACTGGGTAACTTGTAAATAACAGGAAATTTATTTGTCACAGTTCTGAAGGCTGGGAAGTGCAAGATAAAGATGCCAGCAGGTTTGGTGTCTGCTGAGGGCACAGTCTCTGGTTCCAAAATGGTGTCTTATTGTTGAAGTCACCTGAGGGAATGAACACTGTGTCCTCACATGTTGAAAGAACGGAAGAAAGCACTCCCTCAAGCCCTGTTGTAAGGACCATCATCCCACTATTGGAATGATGACTTGTTCCCTCATGACTTAATCACTTCTTAAAGACCCCACCTCTTAATACTATCTCATAGGTGATTAAGTTTCAACACTTGAATTTTAGGGGACACATTCAGGTCATAGCAATAACCTAACCAGGAAGGCAGAATTTTGGATATGACAAACCAAAGTGTTAAAAGATAATTATAGTGGTTCTTTTAACAATTTTAACAATAATATCTTCATATTTTATTTTTGAACTAATTAGATAGGCGAAGATCTAGTCTCTATTGTAGTGACCATGAGAATGAACTTCACAGACCACTAACTATAGGGAGTGTAATTAGCCAAGAGCCCCAGATACTGTGTTTAGAAATTTGTGGCTTCCATGCCTCCTCTGGGTCGTTTCCAGCCAATGACTGTGTGCAGCAGGAGTACAGATGCAGACCAATTCCTGAGAGACACTGGACTCCTGTGAAGGCTAAGCTTAGCTTAAGAATTCTCCTAAGGCTTTCCCAAACCTTTAAGCAGTGTAGGGTACTTCCAGTTAACCATTTCCTCCTCTTTATTTGGGGTCAAAATTGCATCACAGTCTGATGGCTCTCAGCTTTCTCATCTCCCTCCCTATTTTCTTTCAAATGGACATTTTTCTCAAATAAAATCTTTGCAGGTGTAGCCCATTTTTGCATCTACTTCTTGAAAGACCATGACCAACACATTTAGAAACTTTCCTAAATTCTCTTCAACATTTATGTCATATTATACAAGGTCAGAATTCCAAATGGTAGAGCCTAGTCCCCCTGGGGTCAGAACATTGAAAGATATATCCTCTTGTCCACCAAAAAATTACCCAGAATAGGCAGAAGAGGCTTTAAAAGACCAGGTGTATATAATTTCCTGCCCAGTGGAGGTCAATTTATTTCAGTGCTTACTCAATGATGTATGAACTACATGATTGTATTGGCAGAAATGGAGATGACACATGAATAAGCACAGTAACAAGAATTTGCCCTCACCAGGATGACGTGGCCTTTGCCACTGCTGAGAACCCACTTTGCATGAAATGGTGACCAACCCCTGATTCCTGATAGGATGCCACATCCTGGGAGGACCAACAGACTAACTAGTAGTAAATTGGTTATATTATATCCCTTCTGTGATAGAGAAGGCAGTGTTTTGCCCTAACAAGAATAGACATGTATTCTGCATATGGATTTACCTTCCCTATTGGATATGCTACTGAGAGCCACATCATCAATGGACTTACAAATGTCTTATTTATGGCCACAACATAAATGACTTTTAGGGGAAGGACTAAGGGGGTTTGTTGATGTTCATGATTTTTTTGCTTTTACACATCACCTATCATCCAGAAACACGTGATATTACAGAAGGAAACAAATGAAGACTCGGAGCTCCAGCTGCCACACACTAGCTTCTAAGTTTAGGGTGTAGTCCTATAGAATATAATATGTACTCTGAACCAGAAATCAGAGTATTGTGCTGTTTCCCATAGCCAGGATACTTGAATTCCAGAACCAAAATGTAGAACAGGGAGTGGCACTGCTTGATATTATACCTAATATTTGGTTTGAAGAAATTCTCAGCAACACAACTCTGGAATGTGCTGAGTTCTTAGTACCAAAGGGAGAAATGATTTTACAAAGGGACACAACTTTGATTCCATTGAGTTGGATGCTGAGTCTGCCACCTGATATCTTGAGCTCCTCCAAGAGGTTTTGGTATTAGATAAGATGATTAATCTGAACCATCAAGAGAAAAGGGAAATTATTAATGAAACCCCAGGGGGATCCTGGAGTACCTTCTAGAACTTCCAAATCTAATGGTTACAATTATTAGAGACCACAACAATCTCATATGATTTGGAACACCAAGGGCTTGTATCCATTTGGAATGAATGTTGAAGTTATTCCATCAGATAAATAACCTTGACCAGCTCAAAGAAGGAAGGAAGGAAGGAAGGAAGGAAGGAAGGAAGGAAGGAAGGAAGGAAGGAAGGAAGGAAGGAAGGAGGAAGGAAGGAAGGAAGGAAGGAAGGAAGGAAGGAAGGAAGGAAGGAAGGAAGGAAGGAGGAAGGAAGGAAGGAAGGAAGGAAGGAAGGAAGGAAGGAAGGAAGGAAGGAAGGAAGGAAGGAAGGAGAGAAAGAAAGAAAGAGAAAGAAAGAAATTAAGAAAGAAAGAAAAAGAGAGAGAGAGAAAGAAAGAAAGAAAGAAAGAAAGAAAGAAAGAAAGAAAGAAAGAAAGAAAGAAAGAAAGAAAGAAAGAAAGAAAACATATAGTGGAGAAGGAAGATTGCTGCATACTTAAGATGCATGACAAGTTGTAGAAAAAAACTTGCACCACCTATCCAGAATATTGAGCTGAGATCATACCAGAACTTCAGAAAGAATGGACAGTACTGAGCAATCATGCATGTGGATACGACTTCAGTAACAAATGAGATTTTTTAGTTGACCCCTTTTGAGAATGGAATGGTCATGGTTTTGGTTTGGGAAAGAATATTTAAACAAGAGAATTATGGTGTATGTTGATGTTGGGCAGCCAGAGGGGTAGATCATAGTGGGAATTTGGCATTCTTTTTGGTTATGCAGCATCTGTACCTTCTACCTATATTTGGGAAATCTCGTACCCCATGAAGAGTCCACTTTCCTTTACAGAAGCTCAATATGCCAAAAGGTACTTTCCCAGACTTTGTTGCATTGAGGTCATGGATACATTGCCAGTTTCAGTCAATTAGGTGCGTTTGCCCCAGCGTCTGAACCAGAAAGGAGTCATGCAAAGACATAACGATTATGCAGAATTGGCAAGGCTCAGAGCAGTGGTAGTCCCCAGACCCAGTTTTCAGAGGTAGCACTGTATAGAGCTAAGGGCCAGGAGTAATGGAGTTGGAAGTCCAAGGTGAAGTATGAGTTCCCAGAACACCAGAGTGTTCACAGGACCAGCTATGAGGCAGCTATGAGGCATGACATCGTTGTAGGCTTCAAGTTTGTTCTCCAGCTGTGAATATTCTGTGAAAGACCCAATATGATTCTAATGAAATTATATCTGCTTATAGTAGCCAGAGTTGGTTTCTGCTCTTTGCAAATAAGAACCTGATTAATACTCTGCCTCTTCTGAATGGGTGATTTGACAGACTTTTGGGGGAGAAGTGCTGTTACTACCTGCATTGAATGCATGTCTCTGGAAGGCATCCGAAGCCAGCACCAATCTGCCAGCTGCCTGTACAGTTTGAGTACTTTGTTTTAGGTCTGAGCAGGAGTAGCCCTGTCTCTGCTTTGGGAAGCTACCTGCCATGCAGCATGTACCCAGTTCTGCTGTATTGTTTCGGTTTTCCCAGATGATAAATGACAGAGCTGGGATTTATTCAGGTGTTCTGACTCCAAAGTCCTTGCTACTGATCACCACTTGCTACCGACTTTGAGCAGTGAGGTCCCACAGATGGGAATGAGTCCTCTGAAGGTGAGTGGTCTCTTGGCGACTCTTCCAGATCATATCGTTAATAACCCATATCATCTGACTGGCTACCACCTCCTGACAATTGCAATCAATTTGATTAGCGAGTTGTATGCATTATTGACACTTCTAATCGCATCTGCTTAACTGCCCCACAGCTTTCACATCGTTAATGTGCAGATCTAATCTTTGCACTTGCCCTTCATCAGTGTATCTTTCACTCACTTACTTCCTCCCTCCAGAAAGAACAGCATGGTCTCAGCACCCTGTTCAGCCTCCCCTTCCTGCCTTCCAAAACTCCTGATGTGCTTCTCTCAGTGCTCAAGTTGGCTCTTTGCCAGTCCCAACAAGTGGAATAACAGTATTTTATAGTTCATCTAGAAACTGCTTTTGAAATGGTGGGAGGTTCTGTGAAAAGAACAGACCTTTAGACGTGCAGAAGCACATCTGACCAGGCTGTTTTAACCAAGTAAGAGCTTACCACAGATAAAATGGACTTACTTTATCCACTTAATTTTGCACAGTATTCATAGTAGATGGCATAGTTTTGTTTAAGCAGAATCTTGCTCAGTTGATGATTACTAGTGGTTTCCTATCAGAAGACAAAACAATGAGTGTCTCACTTGAAATACATAATAAGCCTCGAAAATTCTCCAAATCACCTCTCCTTTTTTTTAAATATGCAGAATGAGAGATGAGACAGAGAGAGCAGTATCGTTGAAGATTAAACTGCCATTGTCAGCGTTCTTAATACATACAGCTCATCACACAAATCGCTAAACACATAGATTCCAGAAGGCCACATCTGTGTACTGCTTCAGCAACACAATGCAGGGAGAATAAAATACTTTCAAGAAAGTTCACACCCAAAATGTTTATTTCAGTGTTTCCGTTTTTCCCTTCATTACTTTCTGTTTCAGAGAGAATAAGTTGAAAATTGTGATAGAAAATTGCAGATGTTTTCCAATAGCTTATTCTCCTAAAATATTGATAGAATTTGTAATGAAACTATTTTCCCTATTAGTGCCACCAAAACTAGCTAAGCATATGATTATTTCATAAGTAAAAAGCCACACATATAGTCGGTTCACAGAAGCTACAGGTACCAAAAAGGGTACAGAAGGGCTTGAGAAGGGGAAAGGAAGAGGTTTTTAAATGAAACTGAGAGCTGTAAAAATCAACTATTATAAGCAAGACCAAGCATCTATAAAAATAGCCCATTGTATGAAACAGCTTGTAAAAGCGTTGCCCCTGAGACTGAGGACTTGTAGCTATAAAGACCTAGACGTATTTTTAGAAACTTGTGCCTGTAATAGATTCCACTGCAATATAAGTTGCCTAGAAGAGATAATGTCATGATTGCTAAAAACAGCAGACGGCAGAGTGTGAGAAAGACCAAGTGCCCTCCAGCAGTGTCCAGAGACGCTAGGGCTGACTCCAAAGGCCAATTCTAGTCATGTAGCCAGAGACATCACTAGAGTAATGCAATCCTATAGGTGGCCAAAGCACGGAAGACATGTCTTTTAAGGATATCTGACTCCTTTCTAATTCTGTGCTTGCCAGTAGACTTTCTGACTGACAGTTTGCTTTAAACATTGAGAAAGGAAGTTCTGTCTTGAATTAAGGGATTAGGATTTGTTGCCTTGTCGAATACAGATTTGAACATAAACTGGCAATCTAGTATGTAAACACTAGTCTTTAGAATGTTGACCATTGTAAATCAGTTTCTACTTCCTAATTGCTTCTTGGTGAACTAGTAAATATTTGTCGTTGCATCAGCAAAGCTGTAAGCTAGACACCGAGCTAGTGTTTCTACCCAATACTGGGATAAAGAACTGAGTTACGAAATTCCCATCCAAAAATCCCATAAAACTCCACCGAATAGCCTACTTCAGTATTTGTTGTAACGAGTATTACAGTCATTTAATTTGTTTATTTTTCCAGCTTGAAAAGACATGTGTTATTTAAACAAAGTTGAAATTTTGTGACTTGAATCTGCAAAATTTACAAAATGACAAACTAGTATAAATATGTGAAGACTCTGATCCTCATATAAATATGTATTATAAATTTAGGAATATAATTATCATTGAAGAATAAAAATTTTATAAGTCCTATGCTTTTTCTTTGTAAACCTTTTACAATAAGAAGGTATAAATAATTATGAATTCTAATTCAGACTTTAGTCTTCCAAGTACTGATTTTTACACATTGCTAGTCACATTAGCAAACTGATTTTCAGAACAAGGTTTTGATCAATTTTATTTTTCGATTTTCAGATAGGAATCTCATAATTCAGTTCTTTATCCCAAATAAAATTGTAAGGCATAAGCAATTTATTCCAATATTCCTTTAAATTTATCCAACAATCTTAGTTATGTTATTATGTGCCACTTCTACCTGTTTAAATATAGTACTAAAAAAATCACTCCATTTAATGGGCCTTTTGAACATCAAACTCTATTGAGAGGAATGGGAGATCAACAGTAAATAAGTAAAAAAGATGGTTTCAAGGCTATGAATCAAATAAAACAAGGTAACACAATTAGAGTGATGTATGTGTGTATGCATGCATGTGCACACTCATATGTGTGTTTGGGGATGTCTCTTTAGATTGGGTAGTTAGAGAAGGCCACCATGTGAAATGATATTTGAGCTGGAACCTGAATGAATGATGGAATGGAGAAGTCAGGTACAGATCTGTTGGGAGAGCATCACAGGTAGGTGGGATAGGACAGGCAAACCTCTGGAGGTGGGAGTAGAATTGGTGCATTGGCTGTGGTACCTTTCCATGATTCCCTCATTCCAGTGTTCACATCTTTAGAAGATCTCATCCCATTGATTGTAGTTGATGTCTGTGACTTACTCTAGCCAATCTATATAACATAACAAAAATGATGGATATCACTCCTGTAATTATTTTATGTGATGATCCATCTTGCTATCAGACTTACTCTAGTCTCTCTCTCCCTCTGCTGTTGGCTTTGAAAAAGCAAGCTTCCACGACTCCTACAGCCACAAGAAACTGAGTGCTTCCAAAAGCACACCAGTGGGAAGCAACACTTCCCTAGTTGAACCTTCACATGAGAACCCAGTCCTGACCAACCCCTTGTTTGCAGCCCTATGAGACACTATGCAGAGCACCCAGCTAAGCTATATATTATACAGAAATGATGAGATAATAGATAAGTGGTTGTAAGTTGTTAAGTTTCTACTCATTTGCTACAGAACACAGAAAACAAACAAATGGTCCAGGAGCCAAGAATACACATTTGTTTGTAGGTAGAGTGATCCAGTGGGAGAGAAGGTGAAGTACAGGGGTAACTACATAGAACCTTAGGCCATACTAAGGAAACTGGATTTTATATTAAGTGTGTTAGAAAGTCACTGGAGATATGTAAGAGGAGAGTGATAGCATCTTTTTGACGTGTTTAAAAGATCCCTAGCTACTTGTGAAGGGTGGACTATAAGGAGACAATGTGAACTGAGAGACTTCTCAGCAGGCAGCTGCATTCATTTGTCTAGGTAAGAGAGTTGGTAGTGGAGAGACTGGCTTGGATTAAGGTAGTAGCAATGGAGTGTGGTGAAAAAGAAGAAGAGTCAGGAAAAAGTTTGAATACAGAGTTCACCAAATGCTAGCTATGTGGATTCAGCAACTGGAACTACAGTGATGCCTTTACTGAAATGGAGAACTCAAGAAAGGTAAAGCTAAGTGACTCAGGTGAAACAGAGAGAGGACAAAATCAGGGTGCTATTTTGACATGTTCAATTTCAGATGTCAATTTGATATTCAGGGGGGAAATGTCAAGGAAGCCATTGAATAAACAGGTCTGGAACTCAGTATGAGTTATATATATTTGGAAGTAGTTGGAATACTGGTTGTAGTTAAAAACAGGAATGGGATGAAAATCATTGAAGGAGGAAGTGTTAATGTGCTATATAATTAAAACAATGAAATCAACATAGAAACTTTCTTCTGACAATGAAAATAGAGAATTTTGCTTTGCCAACATTTAAATCAGTAGGCTATTATCACTATGTTCAACAGCATATGTAAAATATAAAATAAATATTTAATAGCGGGGGTGATGGAGATGTAGTAAAATCAAGTTCCACTGCAGCTCTTTTTTTGGCCAGCTCCCACATGGGACATACATTCCCACAGCCCCCTCACCACTGCCTCTTCATTCTACTTAACCCATTGATCTAGCCCCAAGAAACCTACTCTATTGGCTGACCTTCACCCTTTACTGGTTTTAAGTAATCTTTTACCTTCCAGGGTTTCAGTCATTAGTAATACCTGTTTAAACAACAATTTCAATTTACTAGTTAGAAATTATTGCTTCCAAAATAAAATTAGTTGATGGAATACACTTAAACTTTATCCTCTGTTTCAGTCTAATCAGGCTGCTATAACAAAATACCACAAAATGGTGGCTTATAAATAACAAAAAATTATTTCTCATAGTTCTGGAGGCTGAAAAGCCCAGGGTCAAGGTGCTGGCAGATTTGTTATCTGCTGAAGGTCCACTTTTCTGTTTCATAGATGACACCTTCTTGCCATGTCCTCATGTGGTAGAAGGGACAAAAGTCTCTCTGAGGCCTCTTTTATAAGGGCACTAATCCCACTCATGAGGGTGTTGCCCTTGTGACCTAATCATCTCCCAAAGTTCACACTTTCTAATCCCATCATTTTTGGAGTCACTATTTCAACATGTGAATTTTGAAGGAACAGAAACATTGAGAGCACAGCACTGTCTCTTACACTTTAGTCATAGTAATGCCAACACATGACAATCAGTTTAGTATTATGGATTATAGCTGAAGAGGCAAATAAGTTGATAATAATAAATTAAGGTTCTACAAAGGCAGGATTGATTTACTTAAAGGATACAAACTGATAACCCTCACTGAGTTTTTAACTGCAGGATTTCTCACTTCTCAACAGTAACTCTTATCTTTCTTTCATGAGCATGAAAAACCTAGAGCTTACAAGTGCCTCGGGCAAGTGAGTTTGAAGGTCTTCTTTGGATTGAATGAAAGATAATCAAAATCTAGGTCAAGATATTATTTATTCTATAGAGAATTGTTTAAGCTAATGCATTAAAGTCAGAACACATTTTAATATATGATTCATATGACGCCAATCAAATATTCTTAATGACTGCACATATTATAATCTTATTCTGACTATTTTACTTTGAGAAATGTCCTAACATCAAGTAGTATAGCCATTAAATTATCATTACAAAGATATCAAACTTCCTTCATTGTATCTAACTATTTCTCAAGACACATATATGAGTTATGTGTTTGAAAGCTTTAGAAACTTACCTTTTCAGAAAGAAAATGAAAACAAAGGGTTTATGGTAGATACACTGAAACAGAATGCGAAAAAAAGGTGAAGAAAAAGGATCTAGTTTGAGACATAACAAGGAAAGTTTCCCCTCAGAGAACCAGAATTTAGTCACTGATAGTTATTATTAGCAATAGCACAGGTTAACATTTTTAATAATTATTTAAAAATATAAGAAGTGAAAAAATGATAACAAAATGTTATAAAATGAACAATTGATAGGGAATAAAGACAAGTATCCATCATGAATACTTTTCCTAGGAGAGAATAAACTATATTGCATATGATTTACATTTCAACAAAATCACTCTAGTTTGTATTATATAACAAGTAAATATTTGATATTTAAGAGTATATAAATATACTACATTAAGGGTTTACTTTAAAAGTTTCTTTGTCTTATCACTTCATTCATACAGTTGGTTATAAGCACTGGTTATATATAAAGAAACACGCATCTTACCACCTGTGAATTTAGGATAAAGTCAAAGTGAGTTCCAGCTCTCTGCTGAAAATAATGAAAACAGAACAAAATTGCATTCTCTTCTTATAGACTCCACATAGCAACAGGACAATTTGGAAAAATATTATTATAAGGTGTTAGGTAGAAATAGCATATTTGAGTGATGTTACAATAAGTTAGAGTCATATCAGAACAAATGTTTGAGTTGTGTTAGAATAAAAGTTAGCACTGCATATCCTAAAGTCTAGAGAGGGGTTGGATGTGATAGCCAGGTCCCTGAACTGTGGGTATTAGGAGTTATTCACAATGAAATTACACTTCCAGTAATGAGGATGGAAGAAAAGGCCACTTCTGATTATCACTTAAAAACTAAGGAGAGTGAAGCATGAGAAGAGCAACTGACTGGAGTTCTGTAAGGAAAGGTGGATCGTGTGAGGGAGCATGGGATTATTGAGAGCAAGTCAGATTTCTGGCTCCGTTTTATGACCAAAAACTGTATTTACCTTCCAACCAGCTTCCTTATAAAATGATGACTAAAGGCCACAAGGAGGCTAGACAGGTGTCAGAAATCCTATTTGCAAATGAATTTCCATAATTGTCAGTGGCTCAATAGTACCAGGAAAACTTTCTAGGCAAATGGAGAACATCTAGTCCAAATTATAATAGAGGAAATCAAGGTACAAAAAGATGATGATATTGTTTGGCTGTATCCCCACTCAAATCTCATCTTGAATTGTACTCCCATAATTCCCACGTGTTGTTGGAGGGACCCAGTTGGAAATAATTTGAATCATGGGGCAGTTTCCCCATACTGTTCTCATGGTCGTGAATAAGTCTCATCAGACCTGATGGTCTGACGAAGGGTTTCCACTTTTGCATATTCCTCATTTTCTCTAGCCGCCGCCATATAAGAAGTGCCTTTCACCTCCTGCCATGATTCTGAGGCCTCCCCAGCTATGTTCAACTGTAAGTCCAATTAAAACTCTTTTTCTTCCCAGTCTTGGGTATGTCTTTATCAGCAGCATAAAAACAGACTAATACAGTAAATTGGTACCAGTAGAGTGGGGTGTTGCTGAGAAGATACCCAAAAATATGGAAGCAACTTTGGAACTGGGTAACAGGCAGAGGTTGGAGCAGTTTGGAGGGTGGTTCAGAAGATAGGAAAATGTGGGAAAGTTTGTAACTTCCTAGAGACTAGTTTAGTGGCTTTGCCCAAAATGCTGATAGTTATATGGACAATAAGGTCCAGGCCAAGGTAGTCTCAGATGGAGATGAGAAACTTGTTGGGAACTAGAGAAAAGGTGACTCTTTTTATGTTTTAGCAAAGATACTGGCAGCATTTTGCCCCTGCCCTGGAGATCTGTAGAACTTTGAACTTGAGAGAGATAATTTAGAGTATCTGGCAGAAGAAACTTCTAAGCAGCAAAGCATTCAAGAAGTGGATTGGGTGCTGTTAAATGCATTCAGTTTTACAAGGGAAACAGCGTAAAAGTTTGAGAAATTTGTAGCCTGACAAAGCAATAGAAAATAAAATCTCATTTTCTGAGGAGAAATTCAAGCCAACTACAGAAATTTGCATAAGCAATGAGGAGCCAAATGTTAATCCCCAAGACAATGGGGAAAATGTCTCCAGGGTATGTCAGTGGTCTTCATAGCAGCCCCTTCCATCACAGGCCCAGGGGCCTAGAAGGAAAAAGTGGTTTTGTGAGCTGGACCTTGGGTCCCCAAGCTGTGTGCAGCCTAGCAGCTAGGTTCCTGGCATCCCAGTCACTCCAGCCACGGCTAAGAGGGGCCAATGCAGAACTTGGGCCATGGCTTCAGATGATGCAAGCCCCAAGCCTTAGCAGCTTCCACATAAAGTTGAACCTGCAGGGGCACAGAAGTCAAGAATTGAGGTTTGGGAACCTCTGCCTAGATTTCAGAAGATGTATGGAAACACCTGGATGCCCAGGCAGAAGTTTGCTGCAGGGGTGCAGCTCTCATGGAGAACCTCTGCTAGGGCACTGCAGAAGGGAAATGGGGGGTTGGAACCCCAACACAGAGTCCCTACTGGGGCACCACTTAGTGGGGCTGTAGGAAGATGGCCACCATCCTCCAGACTCCAGAATGGGAGATCCACCTACAACTTGAACTGTGCACCTGGAAAAGCTGCAGACACTCAACACCAGCCTGTGAAAGCAGCTGGGAGAGAGATTGTACCCTGCAAAGTCACAGGGGTGGAGCTGCCCAAGACCATGGGAACACATTTTTACATCACCATGACCTGGATGTGAGACCAGGAATCAAAACAGATCATTTTGGAGCTTTGAAATTTGACTTCCCCACTGGATTTTGGACTTGCAGGGGCCCTATAACCCCTTTGTTTTGGCCAATTTTTCCTATTTGGAACAGCTGTATTTACCCAATACCTGTACCTCCATTGTATCTAGGAAGTCACTAGCTTGCTTTTGATTTTACAGGCTCATAGGCAGAAGCGACTTGCCTTGCCCCAGATGAGACTTTGAACTGTGGACTTTATGCTTAAATGAGTTAAGACTTTGGGGGACTGTTGGGAAGGCATGATTGGTTTTGAAATGTGAAGACATGAGATTTGGAGGAGCCAGGGGTGGAATAATATGGTTTGGCTTTGTGTTTCCACCCAAATCTCACCTTAAATTGTACTCCCATAATTCCCATGTGTTGTGAGAGGGACCCAATGGGAGACACCCAGTGGGAGATAATTTGAATCATGGAGGCAGTTTTCTCCATACTGTTCTCATGGTAGTGTATAAGTCTCATGAGATCTGATGGTTTTAGCAGGGATTTCTGCTTTTGCATCTTCCTCATTTTCTCTTGCCACTGCCATATAAGAAGTGCCTTTCACCTCCCACCATGATTCTGTGGTCTCCCCAGTCATGTGGAACTGTAAGTCCAATTAAGCCTCTTTTTCTTTCCAGTCTCGAGTATGTCTTTATCATCAGCATGAAAACAGACTAATACAGATAAAATAATTGTCCAGAAATAACAAGAAGCAGAAGAATGCAGGCCAGCTTAGTCTTGCAAAGGCAGGGCTCTCTCCAAAACACTACAAAAAGGATAATATCTTATCTCCTTTTCAGAGACAAGATAGATCATTGAAATTCACAAATAAGCCCCAAACTGCTTTTTCAGCCAATATGTCCAACTTTCCCCCAAGCTAAATCATAGTAAATCAGAGAGAAATAATATGACATAATTGATTTGAGTTTTATCTTCTTTTATTTCCTCTTTTATTTCTTGTAAAGTTGCTAATGAGCAGTAAAATGGCCAAAAATCAGAAAAGAAGAGAAAGCAAAGGATGTAGGAAACCCACAAAATGACTAATCAGCCCCAATGTAACTGAGTATTAACACTAACATATTTATCTGGTGCAGATCAAAAGCTTTCATCATGTTCTAAAATCTCAAAGAACTCAAGTAAATCAGGAACTAGTAGAAAAATTTCTCTGGAATATAATGGCTCACCATTCTCTCCCAGACTGTGCTGAAGCTTTATTATCTGAAACTTAGGTACTATTCTCCTTATCACAAAAGACATAGTTGGAACTGAAAATAAAAATGGTCTTACCCATGAGTTGTTCCCTTACATTATTCCATTTGTCTATTTTCTGCACTGAACAACTACAGACAACAGAGTATATTTAAGCAGAAGAGAGGAAGGGTGACACATCTTCCTTCCCATTTGTGCGCACATGCATGCACATGCACATGCACATGCACACACACTCGTGAAGAGTAATCAGTTCCCTCTGCAGTGTTGTCATTCAGTTCACACCAATATATACAAATGCCAAAGGGCAAAGAGACTTCAAGAGTATTTTCCTTCGTTTGTTAACTTATCCCCACTGCCTTTTCCAGGCTCACGGCCTCATCCCTGGGATGTTAGAGAGCCCCCTGTGGCCACTGCTGGGCCCTTCTCTGGACTCTCTTTTTCCTAGCTCTGCTGTCCCAATCCTACATGGTCCTAACCCATTGGTCTTTAAAACCACTTTTCTCCTGCCAGTCCAAGTGACTGCCTGCTATTGTGACCCAGCCTCTACCCTGAGTTATCAGTCATTTTATACTCCACTTGTTTCCCCTGCCAGCAAAGACAAGGAGGGATTTTCTAATTGTCGAGGAATGTGTAGAGGGGCTGAGGAGGAGAAAGAGACTCCTTCAAAATGTCTGGCCTTACAGAAGAATATCTGAAAAAAATCAGCCCCATTCTTCCTACAAAGAAGAATCTTCTGATGTTGTCTACAAGAGTATCGGTCTCCTTTTTCTCTGTTTTAGGTACAGATTCTAGGAAAGGTGGGCAGAATATAAGAGGAGAAAATAGGTTATTCCCCAAACAATCTATTTCTGTGTGTTGTTGAGAGTTGAAGTTCTCTTTGTTTAAAAATTTCTGTAAGCCTTCTTTTGAGAAATGTCTGTTCATATCCTTTGCCCACTTTTTGATGGGGTTGTTTGTTTTTTTCTTGTAAATTTGTTTGAGTTCTTTGTAGGTTCTGGATATTAGCCCTTCGTCAGATGAGTAGATTGCAAAAATTTTCTCCCATTCTGTAGGTTGCCTGTTCACTCTGATGGTAGTTTCTTTTGCTGTGCAGAAGCTCTTTAGTTCTCAAAAGAAGACATTCATACAGCCAACAGACACATGAAAAAATGCTCATCATCACTGGCCATCAGAGAAATGCAAATCAAAACCACAATGAGATACCATCTCACACCAGTTAGAATGGCGATCATTAAAAAGTCAGGAAACAACAGGTGCTGGAGAGGATGTGGAGAAATAGGAACACTTTTACACTGTTGGTGGGATTGTAAACTAGTTCAACCATTATGGAAAACAGTATGGCGATTCCTCAAGGATCTAGAACTTGATGTACCATATGACCCAGCCATCCCATTACTGGGTATATACCCAAAGGATTATAAATTATGCTGCTATAAAGACACATGCACACGTATGTTTATTGCGGCACTATTCACAATAGCAAAGACTTGGAATCAACCCAAATGTCCATCAGTGACAGATTGGATTAAGAAAATGTGGCACATATACACCATGGAATACTATGCAGCCATAAAAAAGGATGAGTTTGTGTCCTTTGTAGGGACATGGATGCAGCTGGAAACCATCATTCTTAGCAAACTATCACAAGAACAGAAAACCAAACACTGCATGTTCTCACTCATAGGTGGGAACTGAACAATGAGATCACTTGGACTCAGGAAGGGGAACATCACACACCGGGGCCTATCATGGGGAGGGGGGAGGGGGGAGGGATTGCATTGGGAGTTATACCTGATGTAAATGACGAGTTGATGGGTGCTGACGAGTTGATGGGTGCAGCACACCAACATGGCACAAGTATACATATGTAACAAACCTGCACGTTATGCACATATACCCTACAACTTAAAGTATAATAAAAAAAAAAAAATTTCTGTAAGCCAATCTATTAGGATAGTGTTATATAACTCAGTATCAGCTCCATTAGTGGAAAGAGAGAAAATGACTAGATTTAATTTTACTAAGCAGATATGGTCATATTAAGTGCCTTATTTAGGACCCTGGGGTACATCAACGTAGGGTGAAAGATCCACTGTGTGTTTCTGACTTTGCACAAAGGCTCCTAAGTGGAAGAGATGTAATGGGGGCTGAGATCTAGCTTGTTTTTACTTGTCTGTCTTGTGCGCTAGCAAGGGCTACAATTTCTAGAGAAAAGAGTGACTTATTTTGTCACACAAAGGCATCTTTTGCTGGCCAAGCCAGTGGGATGCCACCATGCAGAGGGAGGGCTTTTTTCCAAATTGATCTGCCCAGAGCAGAGGCTCTTAGTAGGATGGCCAGGGCTGTAACTCAGCATCACTTCTCTGCTCACTTTATGAACATCGAAATAATTTTAACATCTTTAAATGAAGAAATGGCATCAACAGTGATGTTTAAACTTTCTTTGATAGTAGAATCATCTCTTTAAGTGAATTCTGATAAGCTTCATGTCTAAATCAAAGCTACTCTGGTTAAATTCTGCATGGGGTCTGGCTTTTCCCTCTTCCCCCAAACTATGATTTGCTATGAACTGTAGTTTAAGAATTTCTTTGTTCCAAGTTGTTTTTTAATAAAGCATCAGATGGTTCGAACTAAAGCGAAATAAATTTACAGCAGAGAGTTAGTCAAAGTTTCCTCTCACATGCCCAAAGCATTTACCAGTTTCCAAATGTTCAAAGTACTTTGGTAATTATTTGTCATTTGTGATTCTCCTCTTCTTATGTTTCTAAAATTTTGCAGAGTCTGAGACTGTAAAAATAGTCACTTTGCTGGCATGAAACGGTGGCACCAAGCTGAGGATCAAAAAATCATTATCTATTTTATGACAAGTTATGAAACAAATGACATCCTGGGTTCTTTATAATTTTAATACGGGCTCCTTCGTTTATCTTGCAGTTTTATGTTTCACAGGGTGACAAAGTACACTTCGTGTGTGTGTTTTAGGTGCCACAAGTCCATATCCATGTTGCACAAAACATACCTTAAGATGACATTCTTAAGATACAGATTATTCTAAATTTCTTTCAATCCAGTCAAATTTCTTCTAGTTCTGTGTAGAAAAGTATGGAACTTTAAAAGGGGACTTTAATCTATAAAATATTTACTATATGTACCTTCTTATAATATTCATCTGTTTTAAGCCTTCTATTTTAAAATTAATATTCTCATATTTTTCCTCTCAGGTTGTGATGATTAATTTTATGTGTCAACTTGGCTAGGTCATGGCATCCAGATATTTGATCCAATACCAGTCTAGATATTGCTGTGAAGGCGTTTTTTAGATAAGATTAACATTTAAATCAATAGGTCTTTTTAAACAAGATAATACAGGTTTTTATTTTATTTGTTTATTTTTGGTTCCATGCTTGCAAAGTTTTTATTTTGTTTTAATCGACAAGTAATTGTATATATTTATATATAATTGTATATATTTATATATATTTATGTATATGGTATATGTACAATATGATGTTTTAAATGTAAGCTCTTATTTATTTTTTTATTTTTGGGAATTTGATTTTTTTCCTTTTAGTTTTAGATGACACGCAATAATTGTACATATTTATGGGATAAAGAGTGATATTTTGATAGGTGTATACAATATGTCATGGTTCAAATTAGGGAGATTCGTATATCTGTCACCTCAAACCGTTATCATTTGCATTGTGAACATTCAAAATCCTCTTTTAGCTTTTTGAAAACATGTAATAAATTTCAGTTAACCATATTCACCTCCCAGTGCTGCAGAACCCCAGAACTCACTCCTCCTATCTAGCTGTAATTTTGTACCTGTTGGCCAACCTCTTCCCATCCTCCCCGCCCACTATCCTTCGAGCCTCTAATACTCACAATTCTACTCTCTACTTCCATGAACTCAGATTGCTTTTTAGCTCCGACATTTGAGTGAGAATAAGCGGCATTCATCTTACCATGCTTGACATTTCACCAAACATATTGTTCTCCAGGCTTATCTGTATTGCCACAAATGACAGGATTTCATTGTTTCTTGAGGCTGAATAGTATTCCATTGTCTATACCACATTTTCTTTATCCATTATTCTGTCGATGGAGACTTAGGTTGATTCCATGTCTTAGCTATTGTGAATAATGCTGCAATAAATATTGGGGGTGAACGTATCCTTGTGATATACTGTAAATCAGTAGGCTGAGTAAAGCAGGCTACCTCATCCTGTCAGTCGAAGGCATATACGATACACAGTATAGGAAAAAAGACAAACTGGTTTCTCCTACTATCTGCTCAACACCACACTTCTAGTTACCCAAATGCATGGGCTTTTATACCCCCAACAAGTAATTATCCAGCAGACATCAACCAGGTGTCCTATAATTCAAGTCAATTCTGATACTATTGACCTGGAATTAGAGATAGATCCCATAGGTTAAGGGCTCAGTCCCATAAAACTTCCCCCAGCTTCAGATACTGATCATAAATCCAGTCCTCTGGAGCTTCTGATCAACTGGGTATAAGTTGGGGTTCACAGGGCCCCACCTCAGGTTTGATCGTTTGCTTCAATGGCTCACAGAACTCCAGAAAAACACTTCACTTATGTTTACCAGTTTATTCTAAAGCATGCAGAGTCAGATGGAAGAGATGCACAGGGCAAGGAATGTGGGAAGGGGTGCAAAGCCTCCATGCCCTCTCTGGGTGCACCACCCTCTAGGAACCTCCAGGTGTTCAGCAACCTGGAAGAAAGCTCTTCAAACCCCATAGGCTGGGGAGTTTTATGAAGGCTTCATTATGAAGGCATGATAGATTATTAACTCAATCTCCAGCCCTTCTCCCCTTCCTGGAGGATAAGGGTGAGGGTTAGGGCTAAAAGTTCCAAGCTTATAATCATGGTTTAGTCTTTCTGGTGACCAACACCCATTCAAGAGTCCATCAAGAGTCACCTAATTAGAACAAAAGATACTCCTGTGTCCCAGGAAATTCCAAGGGATTAGGAACTCTGTGTCAGGAACCAGGGTCAAAGACCAAATATTAGAACTATTAGAACAAAATATTCTCTTAGCAACCCTATTGCTCAGGAAATGACAATGGTTTTAGGAACTTTGTGTCAGGAACCAAGGATGAAGACCAAAATCTATATTTCCTATTAATCACAGTATCTCACACACACACACACACACACACACACACACATTCACTCATTCTGTGCGTTCTGTTTCCCTAGAGGATGCTGACTAATAGACTTTCTCATTCTGGCCTGGCACACACTCTTACTTACCCTCACTTTCACAGAGAAGACCACTAAAATTCCAGTGGAGGCCATGTCAATATTTCTTATAAGCTGTATGAACATAAGCGTCTCTTATTAATTGCTGTTGATTAGCCAAAAGGCAAATACTTAATTAAACATTGAGAGATAATAAAATTGCACATGAATTATCTATCTAAGAGCACATAGGTCCGTACATTTCATTAAGATGGTTTAACTAATAATCATGTCTCTTATACCCAGTCCTTGTCTGAGCAGATAGATTGTTTTAAAAAAAGAAAAAAGGTTCCCTAGAGGGAGCGTGTTGTTTTTGCTAAAGTCATATAGTGGTTGATTTGTATTTAGTTTGCTATTCATCCATGTTCCTTTAGAAGCACGGTCGACCTCACCACAGATAAACATTTTGTTTGCTATTCTTGAATATGTATACCAAAGGGAGATATTGACCAGTTTGAATGACAATGAAGCCTCTTCAAAGAAAAGATTTAGCTAGTGGGTGAGCAAAATTCAGTTCTCCACTGTTTGTCATATGTCCTGATATTTCATAAGGCTTTTCTTGGTGCTGTTGTCTGTGGATTTACAAGGAGCAAAAGGGTGTCTTGCATTGGCTAAGTGGGTTTTGAGTGTTTACTTAAGACACAGACTTTAATTTGGTTATGGGCTGGGTGTGGTGGCTCACACCTGTAACCCCAGCACTTTGGGAGGCCAAGGCCAATGGATCACCTGAGGTCAGGAGTTTGAGACCAGCCTGGCCAACATGGTGAAACCCTGTCTCTACTAAAAATATAAAATTAGCCAGGCGGGGTAGTGCACACCTGTAATCCTAGCTACTCAAGAGGCTGAGGCAGGAGAATCACTTGAATTTGGGAGGTGGAGGTTGCAGTGAGCTGAGAGTGAGCATTGCACTCCAGCCTGGGAGACAAGAACGAGAATCTGTCTCAAAAAAAAAAAATGGTTATGAAACCAAAGGGCTATTTTGATCAGATCTGCCTGCCCTGCTTGCTTTTGGTCACTTGTTTTTTGTCATGTTTTTTCCTTTTTCCATGAAATGGAAGGCCATGGTAGCTAAAGGCCTCCCCACTGAATGCTGAAGGCTTAACTTTCCCTGGCTACTTTATAGATACCATTTATAGGTCACCATAGTAATGGTTGCTTCTGTTGTTTTTCAGGAACTTAAGCCAGCTCCTGTGCAGTCAAACCGGTTGAGACCACTGACCCTTCGGCGTGGCCTGTGCAAGTGCCCAGGAGGTGGCCTTTTGTTATCCGAGGGCTGAAACCTTGTCCTCAGATCATCCTAATGCCACCATTTTCTGTACGTATGTCCTAAGAACTGCCATAAACTCCAATTATGATTGTCCAAAATGAACCTGTTACCTCATTGTTCTCCATTGCTAGTCATCTTTTTTCATGCCTTACATCACCCCACTTCCCTAAACCATAAAGATCCCTAAGCCTTATCCTGGGGGAGGCATATTTGAGAGCTATTTTCCCATGCTCCCCGATTCCCCCACCACATGTCAGCCTTGTGAGTATATCTTTTCTCTTTTGCAAAACCTATGTCACAACGACTGATACCTGCACACAGGCAGAACTGACCCGGACCTAGCCTGTAACAGTTACTTCAAGAAGCAGGAAAAAACCTAAATGTTTCCACTGTTTCCCACCCAGGACTGAACTGAAGTAGCTGTGCAATCTCCACTAGAAGCCTTCTGAGCGTGCTACTGAAGAGGATGAGGCAGGCAGGAGGCTTCCAGAGTCAGGAGGCTTCCAGAGGCAATAGCCAAGACTAAGCCATCAACCACAGGGCCAAATCCAGTAAAAAAGAAAAATAAGAACACTTCCAGTTAAAGAACTGCTGCAATTATGCTGTTCCTTTTTTTTTTTTTTTTTTCCATTAACATGTCCTTCCTTTTATGACGGTGAGAGTTAATATTAAGGTGTGTGTGTATGTTTGTTAAATGATCTCACTTTGCAATTAAAAGTTTGCAGTTATATTAATACATTGGTTCTACTATTTCTTTTTAAAATATGTTTGAAATTTTCTGTCTTATGAAATCCCATTGGCTGAGAAATATCAGCCCACATACAGGTTTCTTACTTATGTTTGATGCTGCCACTTCCAAATTCTAGTAATTCTTCCTCTCATGTTGCAAGAGTGTGTTTCTACGCAATGGGGAACACATGATTGTTATCTTTACGGTGCAGGTGGTTGATCTCTGAGACCAGGTGGCAGATGGCACAACAGGAGTGCTTGACACAAAACTGTTAAAGAACATGTTCTCCTTTAATGAAATGGAGCTAGAATGACTCAGGAAAGTGTGCACACAAATTTCTCTAGCACTGAGTTTGTTTTTTATCTTAAGTGAGATCAGTAGGAAAACCAAGGCTATGCTCTATAGATGAACTTTAAGGATTGTTTACACAGCGTGGGCCAGTGTCTGGGCCTGCAGATTGAGGAGAATTACACCATCAACTGGGCTGAAAAAGACCCTAATAAGGCTCTGAGTTGCATATTCACTCTAGCAGGGAGTTACTTTGCATTGTTTCTCTAATTCTGCATGCTACTCCAGCTGCATCGATAATGAAGACAAACATGGCATAGACATATTTAAAACCATTTTGAACATACTATCCAAAGGATTACCAATAAGAATAATGTTCAGCAAAAAGATCACCTATACTTGTTCTAGTACAAAGCTACTAATTTTATAGGTTAGTTGTTTTTATTGGCCACCTCAGGTTTACTTTACAAATTTACATTGTGTCATTGAAATGCTGAATGTAATAATTCTTTTTATTGTCACAGTCACAACATCCTTGAGATTCATTCCTATATTTGTTTATTCACTTGTTTCTTTTTGTTTCTTTTATGGGTCAGGCATTGTGCTATGTACTGGAGACACCTAATTAAACAAGTGCAATGCAGTAAGTAATCAAGTGTGGGAAGTTCTAGACAAGGGCAAGCTGGAAGAGCTAAGGGCTAGTATGCACGGCCAGATTGATGTTTCACAAAAGAAAACCAATCCTAATCATCACCCTCTTTTTGCTCTTCTTTGTATCTGCCTTAGGCATGCCTACCATTTAATGCTAACAAAGATGATATATCCCATTCCTTTCTTTCCTGCTCAAGAACATGGTAAGTTTGAAATCCTGAGAAATTCTGACTGATTTAAATCAGGGGCTTAGTAGAGAAGTGGTGATTTATTAGCACTGCTGAACACCATTTATTGATTTAAGACTTTTAGAGAAACTGCTGCTAACTTATCTGTTTCTCGTTTGAATGGAAACTTAAAACAACCACAGTAGTAGCAAACACATAAGCGTGAAAATAGAGGCTTAGCTGGAACATTGGAGTGAAGACTGAAGAGGGCTGGATGCAAAAGCTTGGGTAACACCAAAGCAAGCTGATTTACACACAATTCCAAAATTGCTACTAGCAGAGAAGACCAGAGTGAGCCCAAATGAAACCTGCAACCAGCTGAGAGCCCCTCAAGTTAAATGCAGAGACTTTTATTCTTGTGTGCAGTTATTTAGACTAAAAATGGAAACGTGCAACTGTGAAGCAGATCTCATTCATGCATAATTGAAACACCCAAGGGTAAAATACTGAGGCACAATGGATGACATTTGATAAAAAGAGAGCAAGGAAAAAGAAGAAGTTATAAACAAGATACAAGACCCTGGGGACCACAGAGAAGAATACCTGACATAGGTCAAATAATCTCAAATAAAAATATCCAAATTACCAGACAATGCAAATATAAAGACAAATGCATGGAAGAGACATGAGGATTGGGTAGGGAAAATGCCTAGAACATGAAACATTCAAGGGATGAGCCACTGGTGAATGAAACTCTTATTCTAACAAAATGCAACCAACAAAGTATTCATATAGTATTTTCAAATAAGTAGGAACTAAAAACAAGCACAAGATTCACTGTCTTTAAAAAAGTTATATTCTAAATTACTATATATGTCTATTCATACATATAACTATGTAGCATATGTATACATAAATATTTAAAATTTCTTTAACTTACTGGGAGAGGAGTGGTATGTGTGCATATGTGAATATGGATGTAGTTGACTTCCAAATTGTGCATGATAAATTCCATTTTGTTGGGGAAATTTGCAGAAAAGATTTGCAAGAAGTATTTTTTATTATTATTATTATACTTTAAGTTCTAGGGTACATGTGCATAACGTGCAGGTTTGTTACATATGTATACTTGTGCCATGTTGGTGTGCTGCACCCATCAACTCGTCAGCACCCATCAATTCGTCATTTACATCAGGTATAACTCCCAATGCAATCCCTCCCCACTCCCTGCCCCATGATAGGCCCCGTTGTATGATGTTCCCCTTCCCGAGTCCAAGTGATCTCATTGTTCAGTTCCCACCTATGAGTGAGATCATGCGGTGTTTGGTTTTCTGTTCTTGCGATAGTTTGCTGAGAATGATGGTTTCCAGCTTCATCCATGTCCCTACAAAGGACACAAACTCAAACTCATCCCCCTTTTTTTTTTTTTTTTTATTTTAAGAATGAAAATGATGAGCTGAGAAACAATGGGCAATTAATGCAGTTGTCTTGGCTATTTTTCTTGGCAAAGTCACGGGTAGTTCAATGAGCATTTATAATGCATTAAGCACAATCCTAGATACTCTGGACTATCCCATTTAATCTTCTGAGAAGATTCCCCTGAGAAGAAATTATTACTCTCATTTTAGGATGGCGATTCTGAGGCTCAGAGAAGTTAAGTCCCATAATCTTGTCTGAATCCAACCCACACTCTTCCCATCGCACACTTGCTCCATTCCCTTTGAGAGATGAAAGGGAATAAAATAGTTGAATAAAATAGCTGAATAAAATAGTTCTCAGTGCACCATTTCCAGCGTTAGGCTAAAAATTCTTTATTCACTCAGATAATGTGCACTTTCACTAAGCAAACTCAATGTTGTAAAAATAAATCTGAATCAAAACCAATGCTATTCATCACCCTCTTTTTGCTCTTCTTTGTATCTGCCTTAGGCATGCCTACCATTTAATGCTAACAAAGATGATAATTCCCATTCCTTTCTTTCCTGCTCAAGAACATGGTAAGTTTGAAATCCTGAGAAATTCTGACTGATTTAAATCAGGGGGTTAATAGAGAAGTGGTGATTTATTAGCAGTGCTGAAACACCATTTATTGATTTAAGACTTTTAGAGAAACTGCTGCTAAGTTATCTGTTCCTTGTTTGAATGGAAACTCAAAACAACCACAGTAGTAGCAAATACAAGTACTTTTTTTTTGTTAAAAATCAATGAGGCCTTTACATTGCCTACTAATTCTGTAGATTAGTAAGATGTGGTTCTGCGTTTAGGTCCCTATCTTCCTCACTTTCTTTTATCCCTTGTAATGAGAAGGAAACCTAAGGAAAGGCATCTTGTACCAATGGGAATATAGGCAAGTTGTAGGAAAATGATTCATGCCAGATAACCTATACATTTTCCATAGATATTTCATTAACTAAGAAAGTAGACATGAGGCATCTAATCCTTAATGTCAGCAGAGGGTTAGTATATACTCTATATAGACCAGGCACTGGGACTTCAAAGAATTGTAAGTCACAGTTTCTACTCTCTGGAGATTTAAAATAAATCTACTGTGTGCAAACATGTACATATGTGTACTTGTAAACACGTGGAAGACAAGTGATAAATGCCTCATGGATGACATGTGCAGTAAGTGCTACAAGAAATTAGATAAAAGTCATCGAAGCCTGGGGTTCATTCAGCTTTCAGCACATGTGCCTGCAAGGTTTATATCCATATATCAAATATTGCCACATCTGCGGTTTTCTGAAGACTTCAAAATGACTAGCTTTCAAGAATCTTGGTCTGGAATCCTGGTGGGCCCATTCAGGTACTATGGAAATCTAGTGCAGCTCAGTAATGATGTGGAAACAGAGGCATAGAGGTGCTAGATAACTTATTGCAGGTCATATGGACAGCCAATTTATGCAAAAATATCTTTGGGAGTAAATATGTTCTATTCTCTATGTACATCTATTATATATACTTTAATTGTATATACTTCTACTATATTAAAAATATCTCCATTAGCTGGAATGTGGGGCTGGTTATAAACCAAATGGAACATATTGAACTGAAGGAATTAAGCAACCACGGTTATAACATGACTGATAGTTTTTGTGGCCTAGAACACATCCTTTAACCTCACTAGTGGCCAGCTCTCCCATCTGTAAGAGAAAAGACATTGACTTAATGATGCCTATGGTCATTTCTAGCAATGGGATACTACGATTTAATGATTCTAAACCAGTACTCAGTATTATCCTCCTACCAACTTGAAAATCTCTTTCTTTTTGAGTATTTTCTTCTTCCACTTTTTTGTAGTGTCCATGCCCCCATGTATTTACATTGCGACTGAGTGGGCAAAAAAATCAGTGAAATGACTCATTGCCTTTCTACTTCACCTAAGGTCCTTATGAAAACTAGTAGCAGTACTGAGACTGGAATTGAGATAGTTAAGCATTCCCCTGCTATTAATACTTTCTTTTCCCTGGCAAACATATTCCATTCAATTTTGTATGATTTCTATCCTAATGTCTCCTGGAAATCTTATAATTGTCCACCCCTTTCCCATCCCAAGTAACCTGTGCAAATCAACTCTGGCTTTCTGAGAATAAGTCTCCACATCATGGTCTGAATTTGTAGAAGTAGTTCTAAGGGCAGCAATTCCGAGTCAGGTGGAAAGGAGGCTATGATAGTGTCCTTGTCTTCAGAAACACTTATCTTTTCTTTCCTAAGACGAAACTAAGAATTTGCTTTTTACAGAAAATACACATACCCTATAATAGAATAAAAACCAATGCAAGTTTTAGGGTTCATCCACCTCTTCTACCCCCAAGGACCGCATCCTCAACCAAAAGAAGAGGGAGGCATTTTTATCCCATTCTCCTAGATAGAACTTCAGGGGGAAAGAGTAGGAGTGCTTCCAGCAACTTGGAGAACTCTAGGAACTGGTTAGTCTTATCTAATAGAGAAAGAATAGCTACCTTTCCAGCTTTAGCAGATGATGGCCATACTCCCATAGACTTCTCCTGAGCTAGGACTACAAGTCACTTCCTTTAATGAGGTTGACTTCATTGCTCACATGGTGAGCAGCCAGGTCTTCAGAGGCTGGGCTCACCACAGGTAAGTGCTCTTCCCAATCCCAGCCTGGACTCCTACCAATACAGTGGAGGAAGAGGCAAACAAATATGGGGTGCTTATTTTTGTTATAAAGAACCATGAGCTTATTCTCTTTTCATCCGGTTTGGAGAATGATTTAACTCTCTTAAATTGTGGGTCACTTCTGCTTGAGAGATAGATGTTTCAAGGCAAATGGTATCTATTGGGAATTGGTACACAGTGTATCAGTACTTTTCAATCCTGGGTAGATATTTATTTATATATGCATCTGTGTACTGTTTCACCTCTGAGTTGCTTTTATTTTTTATGTGGGCATCCAAGCCCCACCTCAGAATGACTAAATCAGAATCTCAATTGTTGGGCCCAGGCATCTGTTAGCATTTTGGTTGTTGCGTGAAAATAGAGAGAGAATGTCTTTAACGGATGGCTTCTGTATTCTTTTGGAATTATTAGATTTAATATGATCAAGATAAAATGATTAATTGTGCATATGTTCATCCTTTTGTTACTAGATCATTTTTGTCCCCTTCTGATTTTCTAAAATTCCCCCCAAAAAGTTATTATTTAACTAACCATTAGATTGAAAAGATTGTCCACTGATGATAATTGGTGGATATTGACTGTTTAGCTAATTCTAGTTCTTTTTTTTTTTTTTTTTTTTTTTTTTTTTGAGACGGAGTCTCGCTTTGTTGCCCAGGCTGGAGTGCAGTGGCCGGATCTCAGCTCACTGCAAGCTCCGCCTCCCGGGTTTACGCCATTCTCCTGCCTCAGCCTCCCGAGTAGCTGGGACTACAGGCGCCCACCACCTCGCCCGGCTAGTTTTTTGTATTTTTAGTAGAGACGGGGTTTCACCATATTAGCCAGGATGGTCTCGATCTCCTGACCTCGTGATCCGCCCGTCTCGGCCTCCCAAAGTGCTGGGATTACAGGCTTGAGCCACCGCGCCCGGCCAGCTAATTCTAGTTCTAACAGAAATTCTATAACTTAAAATAATTATCAGTGAATATCTACACCCAATAAGAAGATAAAAATGTCATAAAGCAATAGATGCTTTTCCTCATCTTGTGGAGAAATCCACAGTGGTGAAAGCCTTTGACCTTGCTGCCCTATTCCACCCAAAGCCCACATGAAAATTTCTAAGAGTAACTGGGGAAAGGAGAGAAGAAACAGATTCATAAGAACACTCTAAGAGCCCACTAATGAACCCCTGGATCTGTAAGAAAAATATTGTAAACTATAATTCAGCAACATGTTAAAATGTTACACTGAAAAATGATACCGTGGTATCAAAGGCAGGGGGGAAAATGGTGATTTTTTAATACTCTATCAATAAAATGAACAGTGACTTGGAATTAAGGGTCTATTGCTTCATATGACCCGCTTCCAGTGATTTTGTATGATTTGATTTCTATGTAAAGCATGCTTGAAGGAAGAAGCTAAGAGAATATTTTTATGAGACTCCATGAAACACAGTTATCCAGGGTTACTTTAGTGTCAATGTGAGCATCAGAAAGGGAAACATTCTCTTCACTACTGGATAACAAATAAGACGGCTTTAAATCACAGAAGACCCAGAAGGTTCCTAATGCTCTCAGGGAGTATCAATACATAGCACTTTTGGTTTGGGTGCCAACCTTGTTATGAAAGGCACCGTGGATAGTGGCCATAGTGAGGACATTTGGAGATGACATGTACATGAAAGTGGCTCCAGTCAGACAGGAGGACCATGGTGGATACACTGTAGACGATAACTGGCTAATTTGTACCTAGGCACGTATAAAATATTTCTCAAGATGTAAGAAATCAGGTAGTGAGATTTTGCAAGAGCATAAGGTAATGGATGAACAAGCAGAGTCAGAGAAACTGGTGAGATTAGCTCCACTGCTGTTAATACGATCCCTTATCTAATGTAATGGTAATGTCTGGGGAACTCCAGTTACATATAATTACTGGTTCATTTGGGTTAACAAGATGTTACTATTGGGAGAATTAAAAGGATATTATCAGTTATTTCAACTACAATACATGTAGTCTAATCAGATTGTTTTTCTGAAGTCAAGCTGTGGTCGCCTTCTCTGTAGGAATATGAGTTTTGAAGGACAGAAGAAAAGTATAAAGAGGATTTTTGTTTTTCTTTTTTTTAATTGTAGGGCACTTCTCTACTATATAGCAATAGATTATAAAGATTTGTACAGCCTTCATGCAGTGAAATGATGTGGTGCATCTGGGAGAGGAGAAAGTATATTAATAGACAAACCTTAAAAATGTCAAAAGGGAGCTGGGAGGGTCCACACAAACTTTGAAATTTAGGGGAGGAAGAATCTCATACTCAATCTTCCTCATCTCAGCTAAGCACAATGTTCCTTACGTCTTTCTCAAATTCCCGGTTCTTGCCATCCATCCCCATTATCCCACTGAGCCTGGAGTTTTGAGGATATGGCTGGTGGAGGGGTGGAGGGAAACTCAAGTCCTGGACTATGAGTCTCTGCCCATCATTCCTCATCTATAGATTAGTGACAACTGGTGTAACCAGCCTGTCCTAGCCTTGTATGTCTTCCATAGTATTTCACTATAATTTAATCTATAGTATATATATACTTTATAAGAGAAAGAAAATGCCAACTTCATATAAACATGTGTTTTCAAATACGCTCCTTTCCTTTTTTTTTTTTTTTTTGAGATGGAGTCTCACTCTGTCGCCCAGGCTGGAGTGCAGTGGCCAGATCTCAGCTCACTGCAAGCTCCCCCTACCAGGTTTACGACATTCTCCTGCCTCAGCCTCCCGAGTAGCTGGGACTACAGGCGCCTGCCACCTCGCCCGGCTAGTTTTTGTATTTTTTAGTAGAGACAGGGTTTCACCGTGTTAGCCAGGATGGTCTCGATCTCCTGACCTCGTGATCTGCCCGTCTCGGCCTCCCAAAGTGCTGGGATTACAGGCTTGAGCCATCCTTTCCATTATTAACTAATATTCGCTGTGTACATCCAAGATACATGCAAAACACGATATCACTGGCTTTAAAAGGCAATTTGGTTCCTACCATGTTAATCCAAATGTTCCAATTAGTTTAGTGCTTCCATAATTATGTATAATTTGGTTTGCATTTATGCATGAAATGTTTATTTCCATAATTGTAACAAGCACTTAAATTAATTATACCATAACCTCTTGATTCTATGGGCCAACTGTTGAGTCTTTTTGTTAATATTTTAGAGTCAGCCCTTTTTATTTTTTGAATTTTCCCCCTGCCTTTGATGTGTTGTTTCTTATCCTTGTTTGGAATTCTCTATGGAATATTCTCAGAATAATCTTGCAGTTTTCTTTTATGATTGAAACTTTGCATTTTAACAGTTGTCTGGAGATAGCTTCTTCCTTGTGAAATATCAGTTTTAATAACAGAAAAAGGAAAATGCCATAAATCTGCACTAACCACATAAAGCTGAAGTCTCTGAGAGACTGATTAACATGGAGACTCTACACAGGTTTTTCAATAATTAGAGGATATGCTTGCATGGAGCCACAACTGCTCAGGCCTTGAAGCCATTTCCCAGGGCAGCCAGCGATTATTACAGCCTGGAGTACATTCCTTATATTCTATGCCTCTAGCTATTGAAGCTGTTTTCAAATAAAGGTCTCTTAATTTCACAAAAAGTTCACATCACCGTGGATGAACAACACTTTTCTGCTAATACCTTCGCTACTTAGTTGGGAGATGGCCCTCGGAGAGCAGGCAATTAGAAATTTCTAATTTGTTGTTCACTCACCCATAAAAGGTTAAGAACATTCTGGTCTCTGATTACATGAACCAAGCAAAGGCCAGACCCAGCCTCCCACAGTGCCTTAGCTAACTGCCTGCCCTATCAGCAAATGCTGCTGAACATTCTCTTCAGAGCACAGGAGTGTGTGGGCAGTTTCACTGTGGGCTTGAGTATTTATTTATTTTTGTCTCTGTAAATTACAGATAGCAAATGTAGTATGGAAAAGATTGTCATTTTTCTTTTTGGTACAGAATTTGGTATATCATTACCATGAATTAAAGGCTAAATGTTAGCTATGATACTTTTAGAGGAGAAAACCCATGTGATAGTTCATCACCAATAGCCATGGAGTTCTACTTTCTGATGCATCATTGCTTGTGTGGCGTGGATGTAATAATGCAGCATTACTAACAATGTAGATGTCCATGTAGCTTACCATATTATTATTTTATATCAAAAAGTGCTGATTTCTTGACTATATGATACAGCTTACAAAAACATAAAGCTGCTGCCTAGTGGACTTGCTATCTATTTAATTTAATTTTATTATTTTATTTTGAGACAGAGTCTCGCTCTGTCACCCAGGTTGGAGTACAGTGGTGTGATCTTGGCTCACCGCAACCTCAGCCTCCAGGGTTCAAGTGATTCTCCTACCTCACCCTCCCAAGTAGCTGGGATTACAGGCGCATGCCACTGCGCCCAGCTACGTTTTTGTATTTTTAATAGAGATGGGGTTTCACCGTATTAGCCAGGATGGTCTTGATCTCCTGACCTCATGATCCACCCGTCTCAGCCTCCCAAAGTGCTGGGATTACAGGCGTGAGCCACCATGCGCAGCCTGGACTTGCTGTCTAAATAAGCAACGCATAATGTAAACGCCAAGAGAAAATTTCATCAGTCATAGGCAGTTGACTGGACATTTGATTATCCTTCGCCTATGCTTTCTGTTATGCCAAGTTAACCATTTAATTTGGCCAAATAGACAGATGTAGTCCAGAACAAAAGTCTCTTTCAACTGGAGTGGGCCAGGGGATGGGTCTTAATAAAGAAAGGGAAAGGCAAAGAAAGGAGACAAAGATCAAAGAAGAGGAGAGCTGAGAATGTTAAGCAAACTCCAATGTTGCCAACTCTCTGGCACACAGATGGACAATTCTGATGGGAAAGAATCATGACTTAGTCCAAAGTTGGACAAGTTGAATAATTTGGTAAAATACGATCGGCTCAGCTTGCCCAATCACTTGAATGTGCAAGGGATTCAGCAGCATCATTTTTGCCTCTTTGGGGAATTAAAATAATCTGTTGCAAACTGTGTTTAACACATTCAAAATCGAATGTAATTTTGCCATGTTCCTCTTTGAAAAATAGCTGTGATAATATACGCTTCAGTTTGTATGTTATATACAACATGTGACTTCTGAACTTGGTTACAAACTTCAATCCACATTTCTGTAAACACAGAATATACAAAACTCCATGTGTGTGACACTGATGATTACATAGCTTCTATATGAATATTGGGGCTTTCATACAAACACCATGTGGCCTTTGGGAGATTTCTTAACCTCTCTGTGCTTCAGTTTCTATATTTGTAAAATGGAGATAAAAGTCTTTGTTCTATTTTATTCTCATAATTTCCAAGAGATTAAATGAAATAACTTGTGTGATGTGTGTGCTTTGAAAACATAAAGGATTCTACAAATGTATGTCATTATTATATCACTGTCAGAAACACTTTGCCTACACAACAAACAAAAGTCATTAAGTCAAGACAATTAAAAAGATGTAGAAGAAAAGGGGAGAGAAAATAACATATTATAGATAATTGACAATTTACTGAGTTGTTCTGTAGTTTTCACTCACTTTTTCTCAAATTGCTTTAGTTGATATACTAATCTTAAAGCAGAAGAAACCAAATTTTGAGGTGTTTTTGAAGTCAAAGTCTCCAAACTATGATTCTTGCTTACAAGTTGACCAACACAATGAAAACTGTTGCAAAAAGGTAATCTTTAGTGAAAACAGCGGTCTGGGAGCCATCTTGAATAAGCATAGCATCCTGAATAAACATAAAACTTGACATGTTGTTCAAGGTGGATTACTTAATTACCATTTACCACTTGTTTAAAAAAAATATTTGGGAATATGGCTGCTCCAGTTCATTTCTCAGTGACAATACACCAAAGCTTTTAAAAATACAATCCCTTTTTGCTTTCTCCTTTCAATACATTGAAAACCAAAGTGTTATTTTAAAAAAGGTAAACATTAAACCATTGCAAACTTGTATTTGTTGCTAGTAAATGAAGAAATTAGCAAATGTATTAATAGTTACCAAGTAGAAGAATCCTAAGAGATGAGATAATTCTTACCATTTTCTTCACTCAAAAGTCGTTCAGTGCTGATAATTGTTAGAGATCAGGTCTCACAAATATTTCCTATGTGATAATATTTTCATGGGCATTCAGGAGAAACAGTTTCATGAGGGAGAAAGATAGAGTAGCGATGATTGGAATAAGACAAGAATAGGTTGTAGATGGAAGACACAATTCATATTAATTTTCTACAGTCACTCAGGGGCACTAGTAATTGGAAGGGGACACGGCAAAGCACTCCTTCACTCTTCTCTCAGTTCTTGGCTTTGTATCTGAAGTGACCTCATAAAATAGTAGGCACATAATATTGAACCCCATTGGCTGAACAAGTAATTGATCATGTCATTCCCCTTCTTTCAATCCCTCAAAGTCTTCACATCATACCTAGAAAACTATCTCAAGTTCTTAATCCTGCTCCTGAAAGAAGCAGACACTAAGACAGCATTAACATGCAAAATTCTATTAGGAGAAATACTCTGTTTGAGAAAATAAGTCGAAGCTAGGTTAGACTGGGAGCACCATCAGACCGCAGTGCAAATCTGACCAGAGAGGAGAGAGGGAAGGAAGTTTGGGTGCTGTACAGTCTAAGCAAGGCCATGGGGAGTCCTCAAAATCAAATTTGCTGTCAGAGGATGCCAGTGTCTTCCAGGAATTGTCCTGCCTTAGTAGAACCACTGTGCTCATCATTGACCGGAAGCAGCACGTTGAGAGCATAGGTTCATCAGAGAGAAATGTGGCAATGGATTTAAAAGGCAGCAGCTGGGGCCTTTGGTCAAGTATACTCCCACACAGTTGCAGATCTACAAGGTATGTTTCTCATGGCTGCCACAGGCCACTCTTAGGCCACACATATTTACTTTTATGCACATTTGTAGAGTAGCTCCTCTGTGGTTTCTGTGGTCTTTTCTTCCTGTGGGAAATCTCAGGATAGGGAGGTGACTGGGATAAGCTACTGTTCCCATTGCTCCTGTTGGTGTTGGGGCCATAACTGGGACTTACCCTGTCTCTCCTCCACTATTCATTCCAACTCCCTTTACACTCAACTATTTACACTAGGCAAGTCTTTGTAGCATTTCTAAAGTATCTAGACCCCGGAAAATCACATTTGTCTAAGCCTGAGGTTGCTACAAATGTCCATTCACAGATACAGCAAATAAAGGGAGAACCAGGTGGTGACCAAATAGATCACCTGTGTTTCATATGTATTCCTCCATGCCCTTATTGTGTAAAAACAGCATTGCCTCCTCTTGCTGATCAGGGAAAATTACGCTTGCCAGTAACGTGACTCCTCTCCTTACCAGGGGTCTGGGAATAATGAGTTCAATGTGCTCTGGAGGCAGCCATAACTTATAGTGCAATGCTATGTTCCCTAGCAGAGCATGTTCCTACTGGGGACTAGGACTTCCAGCCCTGAAGAGTCCAGAGTTGTAGGGACAGGAAACATGAAACTACCAGTACATCACTGGAAGTTATGACAAGTGGGACTATTCTTGCTTCTACCCCTTGATGCTCTAACCCATGTCTTTTTCCTATAGAGAATACAGCATATTGGATCTCTACCTAATTAAATGCACTGTATCCTAGAGAATGACATCTACCTTTCAGTGTTTCCTTTGAGCTGGTGCTTCAGTTGGCACCTTTAGAAGGCTCTTCCAGACTTGTATGAGACCAGTTGCCTCTGGTTGGTAGGGTATGTGATACAACCATTGAATCCCATGATCTCAGATTCACTTCTGTGCTTATTTCACTATGAAGTCGGTCTTATGGTTAGAGGCTATGCTTTGTGAGATTTCTTGCCTGTGGATCATTCGTTCCATAATCCACCAAATAACAGTGTGGGACACACACAGTGCTGCCCTGCAACAGAAAAGGCAAACCCACATTTAGTTTAGGTATCCATCCTTGTGAACCTCTGGACCTTCCAGGAGTATTCCATGAGGAACGTGTCATGCTGGAAATTTATCACTTGTCTCTGTTGCTGGAAGTTTGGGTATTCAGAGGCGCCATAGCTGTATCAGCCTTGGTAAGTGGGAGTCCATGCTTTGGGGCCATGTCACCTCCATTATATCCTATAATGCCATCACTTGCCTGGGGTAGTTGAAAATGAAGGCTGGCTAAATCAATTCACCAACTCATATTATCTATATCTTTTTTTAGTATCTCTTTGGGGGTAGATGCTTTTTGGTGGGCATTAATATGTGGTACAAAAACATTTTTGCTTTGTGTTCACTCTCATATGTATCCAAATGCTTCTATTCAGAACTACTTTTCTCAGATCATCCAGTCTTTTCCCCCTTGAAGTCCCTGAGCAATTTGTTAGGCCAATGGCTACTGCTCAGAAATATTTATATGTTCTTCCACACAAAGTGCATGAGCAAGTGCACTGCTCAGAGCTCAGCCAATTTTTCTGTCTCCACATGTTTCAGGGATATCTCTGACTGTAGTTGTCAAACAAATGCCATCCATTTTTAGCTTGTACCCACATAATGAGATGACTGAGGTTGCAGCTGGGCCTCTTTACATGTTTTGCTAGATAGTAAGCTGTACTTGTGCTACGAGAGACTGTGAGAGACCTGTTTGGGCAGGGAACAATGATAGCGTGAGGTGTGCTGTGAACTGAACAGGGATTCTAGAGGTCACACAGGACTGTGAGAGGTTGGAATTCCAGCCAATGATGTGGAGAAATCTTCCTGAAATCTCAGGCATTCCTGAAGAATCCAGAAAGGCCACATTTTGACATTGAGCTTCTCTAGCCCTAGAGCCAGGGATACTCTAACTGCCCTAACAAAATCTGAAACCAAGATTTGATAGGATCAGGCTGGTCCACCAGTAATTTAACTGCTTGTCAGAAAAAAAAGAAAAAGAAAAAGAAAAATAACCACAGCACTCTTTAAAGGATGATAAGAAAATACAGATTTTTAGCAATGTAGCATTCACAATGTTTGGCATACAACAAAACATAATTAGATAGGCAAAGAATTAGAAAACTGTGGCATAAAACTAGGACAGAGAAAAAACAAATTCAGAGTTGACAAACATGTTGAAATTAGCAGATAAGACCTTTAAAGCAGCTATTGCAAATATGTACAAGAATTTTAAAATGGACATAATGAGTGGGCAGGTATAGTATGACAATGGAAAAATAGAACTATCAAAATATGAATGGAAATGCTGGAATTGAAGAATACAATATAAGAAAAGACAAATTTAATGCATAGTTTTAACAGCAGGACACTGCAGTGCAGAAGAAAGATCACTGAACTTAAAAACCAATTAAAAGAAAGTATCAAATTAAAAACAGAGAGGAAGAAAAAAATTGAAAACAAACAAACTACAGGAGCACAGGTGACATGTGGGGACAGCAAGAGGTTTAATATGTGTGTATTTGGAATCCAAAAGGAGAAGAGAGAGAGAGTGAAGATGGAGCAGAAAAAATATTTAAAGAAATTAGCCAGGTGCAGTGGCTCATGCCTGTAATCCCAGCACTGTGGGAGGCTGAGCGGGGCAGATCACAAAGTCAGAGGTTTGAGACCAGCCTGGCCAACATAGTGAAACCCCATCTCTACTAAAAATACAAAAAAATTAGCCAGGCATGGTGGCGGGCACCTGTAATCCCAGCTACTTGGGAGGCTGAGGCAGGAGAATCCCTTGAACCTGGGAGGTGGAGGTTGCAGTGAGCCAAGATTGCAACACTGCACTCCAGCCTGGGCGACAGTGTGAGATTCCATCTCAAAAAAAACAAACAAAAACAAACAAACAAACAAAAAAAACAAAAAAAAAAAAAAGGAAAGGAAATAATGCCAGCCAGAATATCAAGAGATGTTACTATTGAAGCACTGAAAGAAAAGACCTGTCAAATTAGAATTCTAACTGCAGAGAAAATACTCTTTTAAAATGAAAGCAAAATAAGGACATTTTCAAATAAGCAAATGCTGAGAACTTCCATCAACATCAGACTTGAATTAAAATAGATGATAAAGTTTTCTGAGTGGAAAAAACATGATACCCGATGGGAGCATGGATCTAAAGGAAGGAGTGAAAAGCACCAGAAATGAGGAATAGGTGGGTAAACAGAAAATTTTTCTGCTTGTATCGTAATTTCTTTAAAACACAATTGACTGTGTCTTTATGATAGAATGATTTATACCCATGTAACAAACCTGCACATATATCCTCTGAACCTAAAATAAAAGTTGGAAAAAACATTTGTCTTTCTGATTGTATTTATTTGAATCTATGTTTTTTCTTTATTAGTCTACCTAGCAATCTATCTATTTATTCTTTCAAACAACCAAGTCCTGGACTTGCGGATCTTTTGTATGGTTTTTCATATTTCAATTTCCTTCAGGTCACCTCTCATTTTTTTTTCTTATCTTCTGCTGGCTTTGGGGTTCATTTGCTCTTTTTTCTCTAATTCCTCTAGGTGTGATGATGGGTTGCTAATCTGAGATCTTCTTGACTTTTTGATGTGGGCATTTAGCACTATAAACTTCCCTCTTAACACTGCTTTAGCTGTGTCTCAGAGATTCTGATATGTTGTATCCTTCGCCTTAATAGTTTCAAAGAATTTCTTGATTTCTGCCTTAATTTCATTGTTTGCCCAAAAGTCATTCAGGAGCAGGTTGTTTAATCTCCATGTAATTCTATGGTTTTTGAGCAATTTTCTTAGTATTGATTTCTATTTTTGTGTGTGTGCTGTAATCTGAAAGTGTGGTTGGTGTAATTTACAGTATTTTTACTTTGCTGAGGATTGTTTTATGGCTGTTTGTGTGGTCAATTTTAGAGTGTGTGCTATGTAAAGATGAGAAGAATGTATATTCTGATATTTTCAGGTGGAGGGTTTTATAGATATCTATTAGGTCCTTTTGTTGAAGTGTTGAGTCCAGGTCCCCAATATCTTTGGTAGTTTTCTGCCTTGATAATCTGCCTAATCCTATCAGTAGAGTGTTGAAGTCTCCCACTATTATTTTGTGGTTATCTAGGTATCTTTGTAGGTCTTTAGTAACTTGCTTTATGACTGATGCTCCTGTACTAAGTGCAAATATATTTAGGATAGTTAGGTTTTCTTGCTGAATTATGTAATGCCATTGTCTGTTTTGATCATTGCCAGTTTAAAGTCTGTTTAATCTGAAATTAGGATAGCACTCCCTGCCATTTTCTGTTTTCCATTTGTTTGGTCAATTTTCTTCACCCTTTACTTTGAACCTAGGGGTGTCGCTGCATGTAAGATGGGTCTCTTGAAGACTGCATGTCATTGAGTTTTGCCTCTTTATCCAATTTGCCATTCTGTGCCTTTTAATTGGAACATTTAATCCATTAACATTTAAGGTTAATATTGATATGTGCCAATTTGATACTGTCATCATGTCAACTGGTTATGATGCTGACTTGGTTTATGTGGTTGCCTTATTGTGTCAACGATCTACGTACTTAAGTGTGTTTTTGTAGTGGCCAGTACTTTCCATATTTAGTACACTCTTTTAGGCCTCTTGTAAGGCAGGTCTAGTCATAATGAATTCCCTTAGCATTTGCTTGTCTGAAAAGGATATTATTTCTCCTTTGCTTATGAAAATTAGTTTCACCAGATATGAAATTCTTGGTTGCAAATTCTTTTCTTCAAAAATGTGACTATAGTCTTCCAGTCTCTTCTGGCTTACAGGATTTCTGCCAAAAGTTCCACCCTTAGCCTGATGGGGTTCCCTTTGTAGGTAACCTGCCCCTTCCCTCTAGCTGCCTTTAACATTTTTTCTTTCATTTCAACCTTGGAGAATCTGATAACTATGTATCTTGAGGATGGTCATCTTGTATAGTATCTTGCACAATTATCTACATTTCGTGAATTTGAATGTTGGCCTCTCTAGTGAAGTTAGGGAAATTTTCATGGATGATATCTTGAAGTATGTTTTCCAAGTTGCTTGCTTTCTCTCCTCTCTTTCCAAGACATCAATGAGACATGTTTGTTCTCCTTACATAATCCCATATTTCATGGTAGATGTTTTTATTCTTCTTTAATCTTTTATTTATTTTTGTCTGAGTTATTTCAGAGAACTTCTCTTCGAGTTCTGAGACTTTTTCCTCTGCTTGGTTGATTCTACTCTTAATTCTTGTGATTGTATTCTGAAATTCTTGAAGTGAGTTTTTCAGTTCTATCAGGTCAGTTTGGTTCTTTCTTAAAAATGGTCATTTCATCTTTTATCTCCTTTTATCATCTTTTATCATTTTATTGTATTCCTTAGAATCCTTTCAGTTTTGAATTTCTCCTGAATCTCAATGATCTTCCTTCCTATCCATATTCTGAATTCTATTTTTATCATTTCAGCAATTTCAGCCTAATTAATATCCAATGCTGAGGAACTCTGGCTTTTTGAGTTTCCAGAGTTCTTGTGCTGGTTCTTTCTCACCTGTGTGGGCTGATATTCCTTCAATCTTTGACGTTGCTGTCCTTTGAATGCGGAATGTTTGTTTATTTTGTTTTGTTTTTTGCTTTTATCCTCTTTGAGGCTCTCAGGGTTTGATTGTGGTATAAGGTGGGTTCAGTCAACTAGCTTCATTTCTGAAAGATTTCAGGAAGCCAAGTCTTAGCTCAGCACTCCTGGCCTCTGTGCTCTAACTCTGGAGAAATGGTACCAGCCCACAGTTTTGTTCTTTGTTTGCTAGAGTCTCAGAATCTACTGCACTGGAGGGGCTGAGGTGTTCCCAGACTGCTGGCCACAGCACTTGATGGATGATGCCAGCCAAAGTGCTTCATTGAGGAGGTGGCAGCAGGATTCATGCTCGTTCATGCATGCCAGCAGCAGTGGCAGTGTGGTGGGGTGCATGCATGTCTGCTGTTGTGGGGTACTAGTGGGAGTGGGGTTGTGGCATTCCTGTGCTTGCTCACATTGGTGGCCACAGCAACAAGGGTGGGACACTGGGAAGTGTGGAACTTCCAGCCTCTGTGTGTATGTTTTCAGCAGTGGTGGTGGCAGTGTGGGGTGGGGGTGGGGGTGGGGGTGCTGGTCTCTAGGCACGTGTTTGCACTGGTGGTGATGTCTACATATGGAGAGCCTAGGATTGATAGAATCTTAGCAGGCATTCGTGTCAGCAATGACAGTACAGCCAGGGGCTGTGGGGTGTGCTCACACCAGCAACACTGGCATGGCAGGGTGCACACACACACACACATTGGCGGTGGTGGGGAGGCGATGTCCATCCCCATGTGGGTGCACTGACAAAGTGATAAGGGGTGGCTGTAGGCAAGTGCATACCAGCAAAGCAGCCCTGGGGAGGCTTCAGTGGGTAAGGGAGGGTGTGTGTGCTGATGCAAATTGACAGGACTGCTCTGCTGTAGCTGATAGTCAGGCCCAGTCTGCTGGTGGGGGAGCTATAATGAAGGCTCTCAGGAAGCACCCCTGTTGGGCATCTGAGGCTGTACTTCAAGCAGGTGCAGCCAAACTGGGCCCTAGGACAGGCCAGCAGACAGGTCGTTGCTCAGATTGGGCTGGCCCCATCTCACGGGCAAGATCACCCTGCTCTATCCCAGGCTGACAGTCACCCTAAGGCTAAAGTCTCCTAGAGGCACAAGGCAAGTCTTGGGGGATGGGCATCCCTGGCCATGCTCCACTGCACATGTTCCCACACCAAACCCTCTGGATTCCACACTGACTGGAGTCCTGCCCCTACCACCTCTCTAAGCAGCTCTCCCTGCCAGCTCAAGTGCCCATGGGGGTCCTGAGGTCTCTTGCTGACAGAATTCCAGAGGTCCCCGGTGAGAGCGGGATGCTGATTGCCTGCTCAGCTCACCCCTTCTCCAGGAATCACTGAGGGCCAAGAACAAGTCCCAGTGCGCAGTAGCGCCATGTCGGGTTCCCAGCTTCCTTTCTCTTCAGCCCAGCACCTGCGTCCTCCCTCCATCAACTCTCAATACCTTCCCTCTGAAGACTGGTTCAGAGTGCACCACTCTTCCAGATGTCCCAGCCTCTCAGTGGCAGAAATTCTTCCTGGCTGTGTCTAGTCAGACATCTTGAATATGGAAATTCACTTTACATTAGTTAGAAGTGAAGAGAATAGGTAGCTTTGTAACATGTACACATTGATAATAAGAAAGCTGAAGAGATTATACTAATATCAGACAAAGAAGGCGATAAGGGAAGGGATACTACCAGAGATATGGGTGAATATAATCATGTGACACTTAACAGCAGGGATATTTTCTGAAAGATGCTTGGTTAGGATTTCATCACTGTGTGAGCATCATAGAGTATACTTCCACCAGCCTAGACAGTATAACCTACTACACACTTAGGCCATATGGTTAGCCACCACACTATGTGAATACTATGTAATAGTTGTTATACTGTATTTGTAAATGTGTTATTTTTATTATTGTATTGTTATTTTTTACTCTTCTTTCTGAATATTTTCTATCCATCATTGTTTGAATTGTGGATGTGGAACCCTTGCATACTGAGGGCTGACTCTGTAATTTTACCTCGGTTAAATGAGTGATTCATCTGGTAAAATAGCAAAGCTATTTTTCACAAGCTTGAACAAGGAAGAATTTAGATTTGATGGATCTTTGTATAAATTGGGCTTTATATTTTGGCTATTTTTCCTAGTATTAACAGCAAGTTTCTCACGTAATTTATTTAGTCTGTCATTAAACTCTATTTGGCCCACTAAAGGCAATCTATAAAAATGCACTGGTTCACTCTTGTGATTTCATGATTATCAATGCATGATTTCATACGCTTGTGCCTCCCTCTTCACACAGCTCTCTCTACTCCAACTCAGTTGGGCTCTGATAGCTGATTTGCACTGATGAAACACGTGACGATATTTCCTAGGCTTCAAAGTATTTTTTGTTTTAATTGCTTTCACTTCAAACTAATTGTTATCCATCCATTATATGAATATGACATATTTTAAGTTACGCCTTTTTTTTTTTTTTTTTTTTTTTCCTGAGATGGAGACTCCTTCTGTAACCAGGCAGGAGTACAGTGGCACAATCTTGGCTCACTGCAACCTCCGCCTTCTGGGTTCAAGCGATTCTCCTGCCTCAGCCTCCTGAGTAGCTGGGACTACAGGTGCGCATCACCACTCCCAGCTAATTTATGTATTTTTAGTAGAGCCGGGGTTTCACCATGTTGGCCAGGATGGTCTTGATCTCTTGACCTAGTGATCTGCCCTCCTCGGCCTCCCAAAGTGCTGGGATTACAGGCGTGAGCCACTGTGCCCGGCCTAAAGTTAAATATTTATTTGCTTACATGATACAGTTTCTTAGAACACTTATATACAATATCAGTTTTAATTGAAAGATCTTAGAAAATATATATACCTTTTAATACCAGTTTTTCCTAATGCCTAGAGATAAATATGTATTTGCCTTATCAAAGGAAGTAATCTGAAACAATAACAGTGCTATTAGTCTTTATGCAAGTTTTAAAAGTGCTTTGGTCATTTATTTTGAAATGCTTTAATAGAATGTGTATAAGGCAACAGGAAGTCATCTAATCAGTGAAATTTCATGCTTATATAAATTAGGAATTTACACTAATAGATACATTTTCAATGAATATGGCATTGTATAATTCAAACTTGCTTCATAGCCCAGGGACATAACCCCAGAAATTACAATACAATAGGGGACAGGACAAACAGGAAGTTTTGTTCAGAAGAGCAACATAGAGTTTACAGACACTTGGAACCAGTCTCTATCTTAGACACAGTAGAGAAGTTGAAAGTAACTTCTAGTGTTTGTTTCAAAATATTGAGTACAACACATCTGAGTTAAGATAAGCTATATTTAAGTTCTCCAAATGCTTGAGCATATGCTCTTCTCATCTAGGAAATCATTTGAACAATGTTAAAATGAGCTCATGAATTTAACTTTTTAGTTCCTTTTCTCTGTTTCAAAGTATCTCGATGAAATGAGTTCTAAGTGGGAGAAAACAATTTCTGATGCCAATTGTATTTCATCTTATATCACATGCTCTTCAGTATAATATAATGGCGTAGATGTCTAACAAGTATTCCAGTGACTGACTTTTCAATTTGGCTGCACGCTGAACTCCCCTGGGTAGTTTAGAATAATCCAGATGTCTCAGTTCCACCTTCAGAGATTCTGATTTAATTGGTAAGAGGTGCAACATGGTCATTAGGGTCTTTAAAAACTCCCTGGGTGATTTTAATGTGCAGCAAAATTTGAGAACCATTGCTTCAAAAGGTAAGAGGTAAATGTTTACAGGAAGGGGAATTCCTTCTGTGTTGGAATTCTGGAATTATCAGAATAGTCTTAATGCAAAATGTGACAAACTGTGTTGTTAAGGGAGAGGGTTCAGGGGCAGAGAACAAAAGCTATTCTACCAGGTTTAAGTAGAAATGAATGTATTTTGGAATATTAAATGGCTTATCTATCGTTGGGAAGGCTGAGGAAATCAATGATAAGATGAGCTTTTAGAAACAACTTTGGGAGCCATGTTTCTGAATTGAGCCATTAAAGGAGGTGCTACGGAATTGTGAAGTTACTGCTACAGTTGCCAACTCCCAAAACATACCACCATTCCCAGGGCCAGGGAGATGGCCATGGCTAGGAAACCCCCACAGAACACCTAGGCACTTCCATGATGAGATTGAAAAATGCAGAAAAGTTTTCTCTCATCTACTCCCCTTGTCCTATGACACAGGGCGGTTTTTTGAGAATTACCACATGAAAGTGAAAAGAAACTAAAGTTCACATGCTTTTGTAAGAGTCTACATGGGAGACAGAAGAGGAAAACCTGAACTAAAGCAGTAGCCAAGAGGACAGAGAGGAAGATACAGAATCTTGAGATCATTAAAAAGTAAAATTGATAGGACATGGTATCCAGTTGGCTTTACAGAGAGAAAGGTATCAGAAATTATTTTGAAACATACAAGCAGCCAACAAACACATAAAAAGAGTTCCACATCACTAATCATCACAGAAATACAAATCAAAACCACAATGAGATACCATCTCACACCAGTCAGAATCGCAATTATTAAAAAGCAAAAACAAAAAACAAAACATGAACCAAAAAACAGATGCTGGCAAGGCTGCAGAGAAACAAGAACGTTTATATGATATAGGTAGGAATGTAAATTAGTTTAGCCACTGTGGAAAGCAGTTTGGAGATTTCTCAAAGAACTTAAACCAGAACTATTTGATCCAGCAGTCCCATTACTGGGAATATATCCAAAAGAAAATAAATCATTCTACCAAAAAGACACATCTACTTTCATGTTCATCACAGCACTATTCACAATAGCAGACATGGAATCAACCCAAATGTCCATCGATACTAGGTTGGATAAAGAAAATATGGTACATATACACCATGGAATACTACACAGCCATAAAAAAGAACAAAATTGTGTCTTTTGCAGTAACATGATGTAGCTGGAGGCCATTATCCTAAGGAACTTAATGCAGGAATAGAAAACCAAATACTGCATGTTCTCACATATAAGTGGAAGCTAAATATTGGGTACTCATGGACACAGAGATGAGAAAAATAGACACTGGGGACTACTAGAGTGGGGAGATGGGGTGAGGAGTGAGTCTTGAAAAACTATTGAGTACTATGTTCACTACCTGGGTGATGAGATCAGTTGTACCCCAAACCTCAGCAACAGGCAATACACCTGATATGATTTGGCTGTGTCTCCACCCAAAACTCATCTTGAATTGTATGTAGCTCCCATATTTCCCTTGTGTTGTGGGAGGGACCCAGTGGGAGATAATTGAATCATGGGGGTGGTTTCCCCTATACTGTTCTCGTGGTAGTGAGTAAGTCTCACAAGATCTGATGGTTTTATAAGGGGAAACCCCTTTGCCTTGGCTCTCATTCTTCTCGTGTCTGCCACCATGTGAGATGTGCCTTTTACCTTCCACTATGATTGTGAGGCCTCCCCAGTCATGTGGACCTGTGAGTCCATTAAATCTCTTTCTTTTGTAAATTGCCCAGTCTCGGGTGTGTCTTTATCAGCAGCGTGAAAACAGACTAATACAATACCCACGTAATAAACCTGTATATGTACTCCCTGAATCTAAAATAAAAGTTAAAATTACAAAAAATATTTTAAAAATTTAAAAATGATTTTGAAGATAATTGGATAAATGCTTGTGCTATTTACTGCCATCTATTGCCATGTACAGATGGGAAATACAAATTGAGGAACAGGATAAGACAAGGGTGGGTGGAGAAGAAAGAACAAGTGAAGTGCACATGTGTTCACCCTGGACTGGCTGAGTCATATAGAAGTGATGATGTTGAATAAGCAGTTAATATTATGGTTCTGGGGCTCAAGACATTCAGGGTTAGAGAAACAGATTAATAAGTCAGTGAATCATTGGGTGTAGATGTTTTGTCCATGAGATGATTTAAGGTATGTGCCAAAAAAGTGTGGTCAGAACAAAGGAGAATTGTATTGGAATAAGATGGTAGATGGACCCACATGGCTCAGCAGATGTTGGGAGTATAAATCAGAATACCTGACTTCTATTCTCAATTCCATCATTTTCATGAACAAGTCATTTAAACTCACTGAACTCCACCCAGTTTCTTTCTATAAGGAGTAGATAGTATTTGGGCTGTTTATCTTAAGTATTTTGGTAGGGCTCGAACACAATGACTTATGAGAAAGCAATTGAAAACTTGCTTAAAAATGTAAGATCGGATTCTAAAGAAAGCTGATAGAAAGAACTTGATTTTGCATTTTAAACTTTATTTCAAGCTGGTGAGGTTAGACGGTCAAGGAAACTGGGGAAGAGAACAAAGATGGGAGAACCGCATTCGCCCATCATTTTGGTCCTTGAGAAGAGACAGACAGGAAGGAAAGGAGCCCCTAATCTTATTGCCTGAGAGCTCAACTACACACCTTTCATCCTCCTGGCAGGTGGATCGCACATCTTCCATAGAGCATAGTCTCATTTACACGCAGATTTGCACATATGGATGCTGCTGCTACTCCCCTGCAAAAATATTTCCAAAGCCACTAATAAAAAGGTAGCTTGCTATGTGCTATGAGAGATGACAAGCGCACCTTGAGATGAATGATGGGTAACGAATTGTCATTTCTCTTCTCAAAATCAGGCCGTCATCCGCTCATGCGGCTTGGCACCTGTGGCTTGTTACAGCCCGTTCAGAGTTTCCCCTGCAGAGGAGTTGTAGGCTGTTGCCTTCCTTCCATCTGTCTCTACATGCTTTCAGAGCACTCCAATACATTATTTGAGAAGCTTTAACATTCGTTTTCTTTTTCTAACGTTTTCTCTCATTTTATTTTTAAATGTGATTTTATTATCCTTTAATTCAGGGTTTAAAAAGGAATGGGAATAGTAATCCCTTTGGATGTGATTATTTTGGTTAAAGTGGGACTTAGTTTTGGAATAAATGATTTGATATTGATTCATATTAGACATGGTACTTGTTCTTCAAAAATGATTCAGTTACTAACACCACGACAAGGCCTCTTGCATGTCTCAAGGTTGTAGAACAGCTTGGTTTTTGATGCGATATTAATAATAACAAAAAATTATTTTTTCCTGAAAATGTGCCAGGCAGTGATTCAAACACTTTACATGAGTTACCCCCTTAATTCTCATTATACTGCTATGATTATCCCCATTTTACATTTGAGAAAACTGAGGCACGGGAAGTTAAATAATTTACTTATTTGATACATATAAATATTAACACTTTACAAAAATTCAAACATTTCTGCAAACTGTCAACTTACTCTCTCTAAATCACAATATTGATTTTGTTATTCTCTAGCCAAGAAATCTTTAATAAATATCCTATGTCTATCAAATTAAGTGCAAATATCCTATCCTAATGTACAAGATCTCTCAAATTGTGATTCTAACTTCTTTCTCCAGTTCTGTTTTACAGGAATTCCCTAACAATGGTCCTCAATCAGGGATGATTTTGCCACCTGGGGGATATATGGTGACGTCTAGAGACATTTCGGGCTGTCATGACTTGGGGGTTTAATGGCATGAAGTAGGAAGAAGTCAGGGATGCTGCTAAACACCCTAAAATGCACATGACAGTCCTCCCTCACAACAAAGAATTATCCAGTTCAAATCACCAAGAATACTGAGGTTGAGAAACCCTGCCCTAACCTATTCAATCAAACTGGACAACTTGTGGTTCTTCAAATAGCCTCTGTATGTTTCATCTTTGTAGCTTCCTCTTTTTCTTTTCTTTCTTTCTTCCTTTCTTCTTTCTTTCTTTCTTTCTTTCTTTCTTTCTTTTTTTTTTTTTTTTTTTTTCCAGAGACAAGGTCTCACTGTATTGCCTAGGCTGGAGCCCAGTGACACAGTCATAGCTCATTGCAACCTCAAACTCATGGTCACAGGCAATCCTCCTGCCTCAGCCTCCTGAGTAGTTGGGACTACAGGCATGCACCACCACCATACTTGGCTGGTCTTTTTGTTTGTTTGTAGAGATGAGGTCTCTCTCTGTTGCCCAGGCTGCTCTTAAACTCCTGGCCTAGCAGTCCTCCCACCTCGGCCTCCCCAAATCCTAGGTTTATAGAAGGGAGCCACCATGCCTGACCAGCTTTCTTTCATTTTATTCCTTCACTAAACATTCACAGAGTACCTACTACATGCCAGCCCCTATTATATATAAAACATGATCCTTCATCTCCCACTGACCTGGCTTGCTATCATTATTCCCCTCCTGTATCAAGACCTGCCTGGTAGTTTGTGACATAAACCTACACACAAAACTGTGTATCACTTATATATATATACTTTCATTAAAATCAGTAGTAAAATTAAAGCAAAATCCTGCTTGTACTTCAAGGCCCCTCTCAAATGCCATTTCCTTCGTAAGCTATATCTTTGCTCTTTCATAGTAGCTTTTTAAAATAAAATATTATGATATGAGAGTCTTGATATTAAATGGAAATTGATAAAACTTGTTCCTATATGATGGATTTAATATGAATATTTAAGTACCATTTTTCCACTGCAGAAGTGTTAAAAAATCTTCTCAAGCTTGCATGTCTCAATGTTGTAGAAGCAGCTTAATTTTTATTCCCAGTAAGTTTTCTTTTAAATCAAAGTTTTGGAAGTGAAAGTAGTAAGTCATTGAAGTTCTAGTCAGCACTTTGTAGCATTTGAACAGGAGGGTGTAAAAGGCTGTGTGAAAAGGCTAGCATCCATTGGTTTGCACCATGTTTCATTTTGGCAATAAATTTTTAAAAAATCAATTTAATAAGAATTTTTATTGAGTGCCACTATGAGCCAGACACTGTATTAGACACTGGAATTTAGAAGAAAACACCTCATGTTTTTTCCTCCAATGAGGTCAAGTAAATATTTTTAATACTTCAAAATGTTTTATCATAGAAATAGAGAAATCCTTTACACAGATAAACATTCTGATGACCAGGTAAATGTAGAGGTGATAATAAGTATAAGTAATGAGGCATTGCTTCATCCTAGTTCTATAGAAGAACCTTAAGGAGAGGAAACTAGGAATGCATGAATTATTAAGGATCTTAGCAATGACAGTGAATAGGAGTAAATAGACAAGAGTAAATGGAAATGACTTGCACAGTTAAGTGTTCTATATTTAAAGGGATGATTCCATATTTGAACAATATAGTGTGTCACTCTGAAAATATTTCTTAATGTGCCTAAACCTCTCTATTTTAGCATGTTACCAGGATTAGAGTTGTGAATGCATATGATACATATTCAGGAAGTTTTGGCCCCCTACTCTGGTTCAGGCACCAGATTTATGGTAAGTAACTTCTGCCATCTTGGTCAGACTCAAGTCATTGAAATTTGTCTTTTGGATGCACAATCTCACAGTTTCAATGTAAAAAAACTACAAAAAATTGCCATTCTTTATAGGCAGATTATGTAAATGATACATGAGTTAAATTGTGTTCATCAAGTACTATAAGACAGATGTTGGTGCCCTTTAAACTGTGTCTGTCTTGGGGTAATTTTCTCCTTACATAGCCGTCCCTGTGGTTGTTTGCCTATCATAAACAGCCAGGGTAAGGCTGCTTTAATGGGGCTGGAGGCTTTAGTGTAGCAACAGTTGAGAACCACTGTGCTACAGATGTTGATTTCATAGATAGCCTATGCCATCCCAGTCATGCCCAAGTCCTTCTCCAATGCCCTTTCACTGCCTTGGACCTAAAGCCATGAGTATTCATGGTAAATGATTTCGGTTCCAGTAGGTCACTGCAGATTATATACACTTCATCAAGTTAAGTAGTGAGGAATCCTTGCAGTCTAAAAGGGGTGCTACCTGAGCTCACTGTGGAAAATCATCAGGGCCTGGTGAATCATTCAATCCTTTTGGACTATGGAATCCAAGGCTTTCCTTCTCCCTTAACATCAGGAATCCCATGATATCCCATGCTATGTGGAAATTTGCAGACTACTTCAGACCCACAGAAAGAGGGAAATCTCCCTTGGCTGGTCTTTAAGAGGGCCTTGACATAAATGTACTTAAAGCACATGAACAAAAGCGAGATACCTAAGGTGAATTTGGTAGAGCAAATCCAAAAGAGAGACAACTCTACATTTACTACTGATGATGGAACCTCTGAATAGCCTTGTTACGTGTCCTTGAATGCATTGTGCTGCATATTACAGTCCTCACTGTTGCGACCTCCACTTCACTGGGCCACATGGGTTGTATATGATGGTGAACTAGGGTGTGTGGTTAACACATGCACTTACTGAGCTGGTCTTTTCAATGTCCAAAACTGTCTTATAACATTGCCTATTTTGCCATTGGCTGGCTCATCAGCTTCAGAAGTAAGCATTTCAAGAAAATGTTTAAACAGTTTATTATTTGTGTGAAATCTAACAAGGACTGCCGGTGACTGCCTGGTGTTGTTAACCAAAAAAGCCCAATATTCTCAGACAATGCCACCTGTAGTGTCATCTTGTATTTGTCCATTCTCACACTGCTATAATGATACTACTTGAGACTGGGTAATTTACAAACAAAAGAGGTTTTCAGTTCTGCATGTCTGGGGAGGCCTCAGGAAACGTACAATCATTGCAGAAGGTAAAAGGGAAAGCAAGACACATCTTACATGATGACAGGAGAGAGAGGGTGCAGGGAAAACTGCTACTTTTAAAACCATCAGATCTCATGATAACTTCTTCACTGTCACAAGAACAGCATGGGGTAAACCACCCCCATGACCCCAGCACCTCCCAGTAGGTCCCTCCTATGTCATCCCATGTGGGGATTACACTTGGAGATGAGATTTGGGTGGGGACACAGAGCCAAACCATATTACATCTTTTTTGATTTCATAGATTCCCTGAAAAACAATCATAAAGTGGCTCCTAAACTTTAAGGCCTTAGGCATTTGTCAAAAAAAACTTCATGTATGGGAAGAGGACAGTTTCTGCTGAATTTTTAAACACAGTTCATGGGACTTCCTATAGTCAGAATGAGTTTCATGCTGAGATCTATTTTTTTTCTTGAATAAGTTTAGAGCTGGCATGGTAGATAATGAGAACACTTTAGCATGCACAACAATGCGGGAGTTAATATCTCTGACTGACATTATTTCCTACCATGCTGAATATGGTAGAAATGAAAAATAATGTGTGCTACTTCTACGTAAGGTTTATCAGGGAAGGAAAGTATTATAGGGGAAAAAATCAGATTCCCACTGTGAATTTTGTAAATTAATTTTATAATATATATTATTCTAATTTGGAATATTTGGGAAGGACTTAAGATGTTGTCTGTGATTTGGTGCATGAAGTCCAGTGAAGCCATTTTCTGATCATTGTATACTACCTGCTTATTAAATCTCAGCTAAAGGTCACCTGACACTCTGTAGTCAATTCTCTTTGAGCATGAAGGCTTGAAAGAAGAACTTGTCACAAAACACAAGGTCCCTTTCTGTACTGCCTGGTCTCAGTGAGATGCTGTAAATAAAACATAGGTGAACTAAAACACAGGTAGACAGGTCTTTGCAGATGATCTGGAAGAAATACGGATAAACAAAGAATTGCTTCTGGGGAGCCTGGCAGGACACATCACCCCACCTTGTCCTAAGTATAACCCATAAGGAAGTTACTTGTAGTTACACACTAGGTGCAGGGAAGCAATCTCATAGAAGAGATCGTGTTTTGGGGACTTACCACATTGCTCTTCCTGCAACCCCTGAGACAAAATGTTTAACAAAACAAAACAAAAACATGTATAAACAACTTATAGCATACATGGTGTGCAGTCAAGGCAAATGTTAACCAGGACTTTATTTTGCTTCAGGTAGTAGAAAAAATGTATGATTGCAAGATTCCTGGTCCTTGGAAACTCTAGGTTCTGATTAATGTGTGCTCATATCCATGATAAAAAGTCTCATTTAAGTCTAGAATTCTCTAACTCCTCATAGTTCCCAATGTTCTTTTCCAAGCATTCTGTAGTCTGAAAATGTTAAATCTTACAAGAAAAAAATAGTCTCTCCAGTTTTCCTCAAGTTCTTTTTTGAAAATGATCCATTAATTGGTACTTTATTATTCATGAGAGTGCTGCAATCTTAAAGCCACGTGATCCTGTGCACCTCCTTGTCTGTTACAATGGGTATACTTGCTTCTCAGAGTCGTTGTGAGAATTGAGTAAGTTAATGTATGCAAAGCCCTTAGATAATATCTGGAACAGAGCGAGTAATCAATAAGTGTTAGGACAAACCAGGACAAGATAAAGACTATTCAACAATTGTATCAAAGGTCCCCAATACATCTAGATTCCCAGTGAAACCCATTAGAATTTGTCTTGCTGTTTTCTAAATAGAAAGGCAGGCATGGTAAAGTATATTTCTCTACGATCTCTTGCTTAATTTCCTTTAGATCTATCTTGATAGCCACCATAGTATATTGGTCAAAGCTTCTTTCCATGGCAGGCCACACTGTACTAAACAAAAGTGAGGGGTACAAACTTTTTTTTTTTTCATCTATGAGTTGTTGGCTTTTCGTGTTCATTATTTGTCAATGAGCAAGGTGAAATAAAGGTCACAATACCTAGAGTCATCTCATGACCTGAGAAAACTACATTGACCTTGACCTTTTACCCCAGTAAAAGCCAACTGTGGAGTGAACATAAGTGTGGCAGGTCCCCTCCAGGAAGTGGCCCTCCCTGGGTCTTCATGATACCAGAATTGACCATATCAACATAGACAAACCTCCTCCCATCCTCAGGTTCCCTCTAAGACAGGGAGTGAGAGATTTCTCTCATATTATTTTCCACTGATTATTTCAGAAGTGATTGGGAGGCCAGGCACAGTGGTTCACGCCTGTAATCCCAACACTTTGGGAAGCCCACGAGAGTGGATCACCTGAGGTCAGTAGTTCGAGATCAGCCTGGCCAACATAGCCAAACCCTGTCTCTGCTAAAAATACAAAAACATTAGTTGGGTGTGGTGGCACACACCTGTGATCCCAGCTACTCCGGAGGCTGAGGCAGGAGAATCACTTGAGCCCGGGAGGTGGAGGTTACAGCAAGCCGAGATTGTGCCACTGCACTCCAGCCTGGGCGACAGAGCAAGACTCCATCTCAAAAACAAAAACAAAAACAAAAACAGTGGTTTGGTGAACACTTACCTAGAATTGCAAATTGGGAGTTGATGTAGAGCTGTGAATTCCCTGGGGCTCAGGTTCACTGAGTAGGCTTGTTCTGAATTTGAATAACGTGGAAATGTCACTCCTGTAAATTCAGGTGGCTTGCTCACTGGCTGGACCTGCCCCTACGTGAGAGAGGAGTCAGCAATACCTATTAAGGATCTCATTTTCATGGAAGATTTTTTGTTTGTTTGTTTAGTGGAGTTCTGTAATTCATTTCCAAAAGCTCCCAAATAGTTTAAATTTTTATAAGTTTTGCATGCACCGATAACGTCCCTTGAATTGCTAAGTAAGTAAGGCAGGGAGGGCTGAAGGGAAGTTTTCTTGTGAATACAGTGTCTGTGGCTGGATTAACATTTTCCTGCTCAAATTGAATGTACTCTTAGCTCTCAGAAGGTCTCAATTAGGCCTGACACAATGCCATCACAGTGCCCATGCTCTCTGTAACAACCACATTAAGCTCAGTGGGTGCTGAGTGAGTTTTAAAGTAGGTTTTTCAACGGGTATGGGTGGACAGGTTCCCATCTCACCACCTCATTCCTTCCCCCAGCCCACTGCATTACATTTCCTATTACAACACCCTACTTAGGAATAGGCTAGCTCCAGACACAGCTGTTGCTTATTTGTCAATGACTGAATAAGCCTGATCACAGAAGACCATCCTGATGGGATGAGAAGAATCACAGTGAACATCATAGACTTTGTGAAACAAGTCAGAAGTTATGAGAAAATGACCACTGGAAATTTCACATTTTAAGTGCATCCAAGTATAATTCAAACAGTTCATACCTGATGAGAGTTCCAAACATAAGGCTGTAAAGAAAATATCTTTTATTTTTTATTATGTGTTTATTTATTTTGAAACGGAGTTTCACACTTTCAGCCAGGGTGGAGTGAGGTGGCACGATCTCGGCTCACTGCAACCTCCGCCTCCTGGGTTCAAGCGATTCTCCTGCCTCAGCCTCCTGAGTAGCTGGGATTACAGGCACCCACCACTACGAGCAGCTAATTTTAGTATTTTTAGTAGAGACAGGGTTTCATTATGTTGGCCAGGCTGGTCTCAAACTCCTGACCTCAGGTGATCCACCTGCCTGGGCCTTCCAAAGTGCTGGGATTACAGGCGTGAGCCACTGCACCCGGCCAAAAATAAAATAATACTATTCATGAAGACATCGTGTTGCCACCTGGTAGCAGAAATATTCTTGCTCCACTGATATCCCCCTTCTGGAAATTTGTTATTTTGGCATTTGGGATGCGCACAGAAATGCATATAAACCCACGGAACAATCCACTTTCTAAGATTCTCCACCATGGATCCTTCACACACCAAGATATCATTTCTTCATTTAGTTTTACAGTCCTCTACTGAACTCTTATTATATGGCAGCCTGTTCTGGTTCCTGGGGATACAGCTCTCTCTCATTCTCTCTCTCTCTGTACTTACTTACTTTATTTATGTATGTATTTATTTTACTAAATTAAGGGAATACATCACTGAATAAGCTCTCATGATGCTTCCCTTTTAATGTAGGAGAGACAATTTAAAAAGTAAACAAGAAAAGAGCAGGTGGTGATAAATGCAGAATAATGACAATAATCAGTGTGATGTCTTAGAGAGCCTCTAGGGGCCATTTTTGGCAGGGTGGTCAGAGAAGTCTTAGGGGATGTCAGCCGAGGCTTTCATGATAAGAAGGGGCATGCTTTGTGAGCACCTGGGCTTACCAGATAAAAAGGGCAGCTAGTGCAAAAGCCCCACAGTAGGAACAAGCTTTGGCAAATACAAGGAATTGGAAGAAGGTAAATGCACCAGAAGCACAGTCATTAAGGTGGACAGTAAGGAATGGAATGTGAGACAGTCAGACGAGTGCTAAGGAGGCAGGGCCTTTATAGGCCAGGCGAAGAGGTCAGATTGTACTTTAAGTGTTACAGGAAGCCATTGGAGGGTTTTAGGTGAGGGAGTGACATGACTCACATTTTGAAATAATTACTTTGGCCTCTCTTTGGAGAACAGAATGTAAGGGGTAGGTGGGGAAGCAGGAAGGCCAAGTAGGAGGCAAGTACAGTAGTTTACATGAGACACGATCAAATCTGGACTGTGTTTGTAGCAGTGGAGATAGAAAAATGTAAAAGAAAAAAGAATTGACACATTTTTGAGGCAATACTAATATTCTACCTTATAATCTACTGACTCTTTACTCTGCCAAATCTCACACATACGGCATGCATTCACTTATGCTGTCAATTAACAATAGCTTATTGTACACTTATCATGGTATCACACCAAAGGATAAAAGTCAGCTCAGTCTCCAACAAATAATTTTGCTTAGTCATCAACACAAGACCACCTCATCCTAAGTAACCAGTTCTGAATAAGATATTATTTTATATCAAAGTTTCACCAAGAAGACATTTTAAAAATGGAAGAATGAAACTGAAAGCCAGAAGAATTCTGTTAATTTTTCTGCTTATAATATTCAATAATTCCACATAATTCTATTAGCTGTTTTCATGTCATTAATATCCTCTCATCCATCTTCACGGTCAATTGGAAGATCAACTAGAAGAGCTTCTTCAAATGCCTACTAGAAGAATTGTTTCTATTTTCGGTTTTCTTGACCTGCTATGCTGGGGAGATTGAATGAGATATTCAAGTACCTTCCTTTTTAGACTGGAATCTTTCATATATGGTACTATCACTCATAGTGGTGCCCCATTTTTTTAGGTGACTCTTTTCAGCACCTAACCTTGGTTCTTGTAAGTTGAGAAGCTAATCCTTCAGTCCTAAACTGAATTTGCAAATTGTCAATGAGAAGTACAGTGTTCCTCAAACAAAAACAGACAATACCAGGCTTAGGATTTTTTTTTAAAAAACTCTAAGTCAGGTATAACCAACAACCTTTCCAGATATGTAGAAAAACTATCTAAAATTTCTTTATAAGCTCTTTGAAGAATTAGCAATGACCATTTCCTTTCCATTTTATAAGCTAAACCTTTTCACTTTCTATGACTTTCTTTCTTTTAATGTGTTTTACAAGAGTCCTTTCTATTATTTTCCACTTTCATCAACTGTAATATGATGCTTTCTTGACTCACAATGATCCAACTTCCTGTGGTTAATATGGACAAAATTCTGGAAATTGTGCATGTTATTGACTTACAGCACTCTGTGAAGAGAGCAAACCAACTGTACCACCTGGCCAACGTGCAACTCCCCTGTCCTCTGCCCTGACACTTTAGGGCAGCCCTAGCCAGGACAGGCCCCAGCCCAGGAGTCCTCGGTAGTTACCCGAGGCTTTTCTGGGAATCCATTGGATAAATGTGTACCATTGGTTTTTCTCTGGCTTCCCTATATAATCGATAAACATAGTAGAGTTATTTCTAATTCACCATTTACAGAAAAATAATTGGAATATTTTAGGCTGTGTGATCTAAAGGCATATTATTGACAATTGATTAAATGCTATATATGTGTCTTGTTCTATTAAAAAATTAGACAGTAGGTTCTTGGTTAGAAAAGTAGCCCCCTATGACTTTGAGTCTCAAATGTATTATTCAACTGGTGGAGCAACTGAAAATCATAACATAAAATATGATGAAATATTCAGATATCAAATTTAAATTAATTTACTACTGACTGAGATCCTATTTTATCATTCTGTACATAATGAAGACAGAGAAGGCTTAAGAAAAAATGGGGGTTAAGTTTTAGTGGAGAGAATTTCAGTAATTAATTTAATTTTCTTCCTAAAAATTTGGAAAAGACTATTGTCATTAAGTTTTAATAGGGAAGTAGTGATGCTCCATGGTCTGGAATGGGAACAGGGATCCAAATTCATGATCCTGTTACAACATTGTTTATATGCAGAAATCAATTTAATTCACATCGTTTACATTCAGGTGCTGTTAAGCTGCCATAATGCTGAGAATTGCCTGTAGTAAAATGTCTGTAGCATGGGAGAGCCATATTTACGGAAAGAAATCAGTTTTACTACATACATCATGCTCTGTCCTAATGAATTTCAAACACATTGAGGAATTGGACTAGATGCCCTCAGTAGTCCCTTTTTGCCCCGAAATTTTGTGATTTTGTATTAAATGTCTTTGGTCACCAGATAACCTTGTATATTGAAAACTGTTGCACATTTTGATAAGCCCAGGGTGCAAGGGCTGTTTCTACAAGCAGCCTGAGAGAATTGGTGTTGAATTCTTTGGAAAAGTAAGTCTCTAGGAAATCTCTTAACGTCTGGAAATAAAAGTAGATTAGAGAGTGGTGAGCAGCAGACATTTACACACCAGAATGCTAAGAAAACATTGCAGAAAAGGTCTTTTTAATCTTCTGATAATTGCAAAGCAAGCAGGTCACTAGTTGAGATAGAAACATCTTTTTCAAAGCTTCCTTTTCCAGCCAGGAAAATGTAGAAACATGTCAGGGATCAAATATATTTGCAGAATATTTACTATGGAAATTTGTAGACTTTAAAATTGAGATTTTAAAATGCAACTGTAATAACAGGTACTTTACAATCACTCAAATGAATTATGAACATGTTTTTAAGCAGAGGCCCTGCCAGGCCTGATTTTTATGGGTACTAGGACCCTCAATTATTGTAGCAGAAAAAACTTGAGCATTGGTGTCTGAAAGACTTGCTTTTGGATTTGGGCATTTTGCTACTTAACTAGCTAGGTAAGTTACTAGCTTAGGCATGTTAACGTAAGTTTTCGATGACTTTACTGACTATAATAATATAATAGCTACCACATAGTTGAGGATGAAAAAATAATATGTGAGAAAATACTTAACACTATGCTCAAGTTTCCCTTCTCCTTCCTCTCATCTGCCATCACTGCTTCTCACCAATGGCCACACTCAGGAGAAAACACAGGCACTAGTGCCCTTCAAAAGAATTTGTACTCTTACCATCCTGTTATATTTTTTGTTGACTCCTCTAATGTACAGCAAGTGAGTACCATATCAAATAAAAGAAAATTAAGTTAGTAAAATCCTGAATTAATGTTATGCTTCATGTGCTTTTCCCCCATTTGTCAAGCTCTTTCAAGATGCGGTCATACTGGAACATTCGCTTATCTTCCTTCCAAGGAATTCAGCACTCTTTTACATTTATTTAAAGGATCAGGTGTGGATGGCTCACATTTGTAATCCCTGCACTTTGGGAGGCTGAGGTGGGTGGATCACTTGAGCTCAGTAGTTTAAGACCAGCCTGGCAAACATGGCAAAAGCCCATCTCTACTAAAAACTACAAAAATTAGCTGGGTGTGGTGGCGCATGCCTCTAATCTCAGCTACTTGGAAGGCTGAGGTGGAAGAATCACTTGAGCCCGGGAGGCTGAGGCTGCAGTGAACCGAGACTGTGTCACTGCACTCCAGCATGGGCAACACAGCCTTCCCCTGTCTCAAAAAAAAAAAATAAAATAAAATAAAAAATAACACTTGCATAACAGTCCTAAGAGATGCGCTGATGGGCAAAAGGGCTATTTGTATGAAGCAATGCTGGAGGAGCTGCAGCGTTGGCTTCCTGTACCCACAGCCTGTCTCTATCATGTCCGTGCCCACACTCTGTATGGCACCCTTTCCCTCCTTCACGGCTCTGCCTTTCAAACAAAACTTTATAATAGCACTGCCTTTTTCCTGAGGTGCATGGCAGAATAAAAGCTTTGTCTCGATTACAGTATTTTTAGATATCCCGAAGCTGGCCATGTTGAGGTGAGGGAGAAAAAGCAGAACTGAGAGGAGCAGGATCGGCATGTGCCTCTTGCTGCAGCTACTGGCTTCTCTCCATCCTGCCTTTTCCTGCTGTGAAATGGTGCGTTGGCATGTGGCTGTGTTCATCCCCATCTGAGCTCTTCAGAGGCTCATCATTCTCAACCATCCTCTCTGGCTGACAAGTCCTGCCATCCATAATTTTCAATGCTCCTTTAAAAGAAGACTGGGCAACATAGCAAGACCCTGCCTCTACCAGCTGCCTGTAGTCCTAGCTACTCAGGAGGCTGAAATGGGAAGATCTCTTAAGCCCAGGAGTTTGAGGCTGCAGGGAGCCATGATCACACTGCTGCACTCCTGCCTTAAGAGCACAGCAAGACCCTGTCTCTAAAAAAATAAAGCAAAAGGGATCCCGTGCTAGACAGTTTGAAATTTGGTTATTAGGAAAATAAAAACTTCTGATTTCAAGTGCATACTTGATTTTCTTCGAAATGTAATTTTGATTTGATAAACTTACTATGTAATGCCTCACTTATATTGCTTTGTTTTCACACAGAAAATGGGATAGATTGTATGTAACATAATATATATTCACACAGAGAGAGTGAAAGAGAGTGCACATACCTTACCTTTGTCCCCTCACGCACACATAAAAGTGAGTATTTGTAATCTGAGCTAGCACGGGATTTAATGAGTATGAGCAGACCACTACCTGACGCATGCCATTTTCTTTGTAATGTCAATCATTTTTGCCTTTATTTTAAAAGTTAGGTTAATGTTTGAGATTAATGAGCACTTGAAATGTTTCACTTAAAACCAATAGACTGTGGAAGTAGATGAATTAAATAATACTATGTAACCTATTCAGGTTTCTGAATGATTTATGATTGATATATAAATACTATCAGAACATTTGCATTTAAATCTAGAAGTGTTATTCCTATGATTAATGCATTGAAACAAATGTTTTGGTGGCCATAGTTCATTTTAATATTTTAATTACATATATAAAATATGAATCAGGAAAGAAAATTATTTTAAGTGTGGTCAGGAAAAACAATGCATCAAAAAAGATGGCATATACAATATTATTTTGAAGTTCCTCAAAGGCAGATGTTATTATTATTATCATATTGGCATTATCATTATTATTATAATGACATAGCAATGATCATTTCAATGATGTTATATCAGATTATCGCCTGAAATATAGTTAAGTCAGTTATTCTCACATTTATTGGTAAAACATCTCTGAGGTCATGTACATCAGGCAGTTCATTCCAATATGAATTATTATAACATTCTCATTTTTTTCTCATGTGGAATCTTAAAACTCCTTGTAATCGCTTCAAAGTCCGAAGTCTATAGGCCTGAGTTAATTTGCATGCTAGGTGCAATTTATTTCTAACAGAAACTATCCTATAATAATCAGACATCTTATGACATCTGATAAAAAATTTACGTTTTCAAACGAAGTGGGGTTGGTGGTTTATAAGCCCTAAAATAAAAGTGAATCCCTTAAATCTTGAATTTTCAATCTAAATTTGAATGGGTTCAGACTCTTGCTAGAAGCAATTACTGAAAACTCATTTCCTTGTTCACCTCCTCACTCCCACCCCCAACCTCCTTTGCAATATAGAGTTAAAATTTAACCCTCTGGGCATATGTGAGAATTAACTAGTTGGCTCTGTCAAAGCCCACCTGGTTACTACCGACGAAGGAGGCGGCTGGCGGGCAGTTCCTGCCTCACGGTTCCCAACACCACGTAGTTTTCAATCTCTTTCACCAATAGAATCGCCTTTAATCCTCACAATAACCCCTCAGTGAAGGCAGCGGGGATGATCATCTCCACACAGAAATGAATGAAGGAAGGGTCAAGTTACAGTTTATCAATGGCACAGAGCACTAAATCGAGAACAAAGACGCTCCCTGTGATTATATTGGCATATATATTTGTATACATTTCAGACTGTCGCTTAGTTATTAATTAAGAGACTTTAAATTATCCCACCTCCACACTTAGATCCGTTGCTTGTTTGCACTTCCTAAGACTGTGGAGATGGAGATTTAATCAAAAGACCTTAGGATGACTGCCTTGTCAGAGCACAAACATTTTGAAATCCCAATGAAAATACAGTTTAATGCATCCAGTTAAATTGCCTGAGAGGAAATAGTGAATACAGCTTTCTTAAAGCCTTTTCCCTCAGGCCATTAACTAAGAAACTGGTCACTAACTGCTGGTAACAACCCATTTTGGAGGGATTATTGCTATTATTGGCATCTGTGGTTTATGGCAACATTTTGTTAAAGACATTAGAAACGATAGTGCAGCTGGACTTGATATTTCAGAGAAATCAGTCCTTTCCCTTGTGGTTAATGGACATTTTTTTCTTCCAATCTAAGTGTACGGAGGCTGAGCTGCGCTGCTGAGTTTATTATCTGCTACATTGCTTGTTGCTCTAAGAAATATGCTTTATACTGGAGTCAGCATTCAAATCAATGGAGCAAAAATATAACATTTATTGTTAGTAAAATTGAATCATGCTGAAAAAGGCTGAATGAATGCTTGACTTAAACTGGATGTTAGAAATCATTTCACTTGCCACGAGCACTTTTCAGCTGACACACAGCCACATGCTATTTTCTTCCAGTGATTAATTGTTAGCAGGAGCAGGCATATATACATTGCCAAATGGAGAGTAATAACCAAAGTTATATTATTGATTTCCCATAACTCTATGTGAACTTATATACCTAGAGAGGGGCCTGCTCTCTGTGGCTTATAGCTGCATGCTGATAATTCACTCTGGTAATTCCATTCACTGAAAACAGAATTAGAAAGGAGGTGGCCTCGGTGAAAGGCAGGCAAACATCACACAAGGAAAGAAAAGTTCTGGAGAGTTTCAAAAAATATTTCTTTTGTTCACTTCTAATGGCAGAAACAAGTCAGAACCATGACAGGTAAAAACTATAAGGTATACAATTGAGATTGAATGCAGATTACAACTATCTTATTTGCATGGAGACTTTTTTTTTTTTTTTTTTTTTTGCTTTATTGGGGTCCATTTTTCCTCCTATATTTTAATCCAAAAACAAAAGATCAGAACATATCATTAGCTCTGCTTCTTAGTGAACCTGACTTTTCTCAAGAAATTTACATCTTTCTCTCATTTTCTGTTAAGGTTTCTTACCCTGTTTTCTCACCTAAGGAATTATAATGAGGTAGAGTGAATGAGCTCTATTGGGAAAGCAGTGGACCCAGAGACTAAAGGTAAAAGGATGATTGATGGTATGAAATTACCATAAAAGTACAATCAGGATCAGATTTTAAAATGAATTTTTAAGCAGTCTAAGAGATACTCTTTGATTTGCAGTCTGGTGGAATGGATAATGTCTCATTCAGTGGATAAAGTTTCTCACTGTGTTACTTGAGCTTTTTCTGATCTTTCTGACTGGGAGTAAAATGGAACCAAAGCCTAAAGTGGTTTTTAATGCAGAAAATATCAAACACAATATTCTTAATGTCAAAACCTGGGCATAGTAGGTGAGAAAAGAAAAATAAATAGTAGAATATTACTGTTAGTATTATTGTTTCAGTCTCTCATCTTACAGGCAAATGGGGTTAAAGCATACATTTCTGAAAGGGTAAACTTGTTTACATATTGAAAAAATAATAATGTTTAGGTTAGTGTCAGGTTTTAATTTTTCTTAGGTGTATAAAATCCTCCAACTAAAATATTCAAGCAAAATGCATTTGGGGGCTATATGTTTTCCCACTTTTTTTTAAGTTTATAGATATTATCATTTTGAAAAAATTTTAGATTTATAGAAAAGTGGCAAGGATATTAAAGAGAGTTCCTGTACACCCTTCATCCAGCTTCCCCTGTTGTTGACATCTTACATTACTATCAGGGTTGCCAGATTTAGCTGATAAAATACAGGACACTGGTTTAATTTGAATTTAAGATCAACAGTCTTTTAGTGTACTGATGTCCCACGGCAATCCTAATGTAACCCTACTATGTTATATCTGCCACAACTGAGAATAAATATTGGTGAACTAAACTCTACACTTTTATTTGAATTTCAGTAGTTTTCTTATGTATCTCTTTTCTATTCCAGGATCTCATTCAGGATAGCACATTACATGTAGTCATCATGTCTCGGTAGGCTCCCCTGGTCTGCAACAGTTTTTCTGACTTCCCATTTGCTTTTAAACACAGTAGAAAATGAGCTAAAACATTAATTGATAATCTAATAGTGTTAATACTTGATTATGTATTCAAAATCCACTTTTTAAAAATTAACACATTTTAAAAATGTTTAATATAAATTATTTTAATAGTCTATATCTAATGCTGTATATATAAGATTACAAAAACAGTAATAAATCCTAATTATAAATCAGGATTTTTCATTTTAACATTAGGAAAAATATAACTTGTAGTAACTTGTAAGCATGTATAAGCTCATCACTAGACTGGAAGTATTGTTTTCAGTTGAACATTGCACTTGTCATGGTATTCGAATATAAAGATAATTACTGGAAACTTTCAAGTATGTGCTTTTATTTTACTAAGCTTGAATTTTCATTTCATTAGTTTTTCCACAGAATATACACACTTCTAAGAACATACCCTTGAAAGATGTTAATGAATTTTTGTTGTAAACTTTGTTCATAGCCATAAGTACCAATGTTTTGTATTGTTTTTGCTTTTGTTTTCTTCAGAATTTTTCCAAGAAAGACAAAAAGAAAAAGGGGGGGATGTGGTAATAATCAATCTAGCAGAAAATATTTGAAGCTTGCAGCTTTACAATTTAAGTTGATCTTCATTAAGTTAAAATTCCCTGCTTTAAAACATTATGGAAATCTTTAACATTTCAGACAGTTGCTTTTTGTGACAGTTTCTATTTCTTCCCCTCTGCTGACAGTTCCTGTAATGACTTTAATCATAGAGTCTGGAAACGGAATCGGCTATTGAATAGCAACAAACTCAATGGTCAATGTCTATGTCACTTTTCTGGGAGCAGGACTTTCTGAGCATCAAGGAGCTAATACTCAGAGCCTCCTGGAAAAGTGCTAAGTGCATTAACTCTCTGTCAATCACATCTGTAACACGCAGGCCAAATTACTACTATTTGGCTCAAGACATTCCATTGAAACTTATTGGTGTGGTATTCTTATCTGTGTACTGTATATAACTAATGATGATTGTTTATGGAAAGGTGCCTGTCCAATTATTTTTGAAGAAACACAAGAATGCAGAATGACTGGAAGCATCAGGTTTTTGCCAGAGAATGCCTCAGGTAAGAGGAGAATGGCTAGAGGCTATAAGGAATCACAAGAGACAAGTCAGAGTCGTAAATTGGGAAACTGACATATCTCATCTAATATACTTGCTAACTAGGCCTTTAAAAACCTTGACATTTAACTAAGTTTGTGAGAAAGTTATGGGTTTTGTCCTTTTCTATGGGCTCTAACTCATTAATCCAGCGAATTAAGGTGTTTATCATTGTTACCAACATTAGGAGATAACAGAGGGAAATGTTTAGAGAGGCGGTGAGCTTCTCGCAGCGCAGCTGAGCAGCTGTTTACGCAGGCTGTGCCTGTTTCAAAGCCAAGTCAGTCAAAAATGATACTTCAAGTTATTTACCCTTTTGGTACTTCGGGGCTTGAAATGGCATGAAAGCAGCCTTTCATTCGGCAGAGGCATTTAAATAAAGCTTTCCAAAGGCTGATGTGTTGGGAAGAGGGTGGGCTCTTTGCTGAAATAAACAAGTTTCTGGGGAATTTTAAGAAAATAGGAAAGAAATGAAAACTTTCCAGTGAATGTCATCTACTTCAACGTCTGATTTTAATCAAGTTCATATTATTTAAGGGCATAGCATAGCAATGGCCCATGAGATCATCTTTGGCTTTTTATGTTAATGTTCCTAAAGTAGATTTAACTTTGCCAAAAGATATTTTTTTAACTCCAGAAACATTAAGAAACAAGACCAAAGATAAATCATGTGTAATCAGAAAGCAACATAGTTTCTTGAAAAGGCAGAAAAAAAGGTGCTGTTCACAAAGCATATAGTAAAATAATTCAGCTTTTAATTCAGGATTTTATTAAACATATGTTAAAAGGAAGTTCATTAAACCTAAGTGCTTCAAAAATAGGTGATGGAATTTGCCTTTTTTAAACAATAGTCTTTAAAATCAAACCAAAAATTTCTTTTTTAAAATTGCAAAGCTCACATTGTTAATTTACTTATATAAAGTAGAAAACAAAGCTATCCGGAGACATTTGAGAAAATGTTAAGATAAAACTACCTAACAATTAACATGTGGAAATTATTACTCAGAAACTCTAAGAAACTATTTAACCTTTTTTCAGAGTTATTAAAACCCACATGTGTCTATTTCCTTTTTTACCATTTATCTACGAGTTGTGGAGAGTCATTTCTTTTTACATTTTTTAAAAAGATAAAACGGCTTTGCTATTTGCTTTTAGAATTATCACTGACAATTTCTAACATTGTAAAGTTTACTGGCAATATGAAAAATAATTTAAAACATGTATTTTAAGAAATATTATTGACTTATTTATACCAGCTCCTTCTTTTTTGGTTAATTCCTATAAACAATTTATGAAGCCAATATTTATTCAGCATCTTACAGACAACTAGCATAACATAACATTCTTTAGAGATAACCAAAATAGATTTAAGGCATGGTCCTTCAGGATAACTTCAGGAGTTCTAATTTTATGCAGAAGACAAATTCAGCACTTACTGAAATAAAAAGCATGGGAGAACAGTGTAAGATTCTCTGTAGTGATAAATGAGGACTTTCCGTAATAAATAATAAAATGCTATGTTATGTGTATTAAGAAAAAAAAATACGTTTTTACAGCAGTGCAGAGAAGGAAGATCTCCAGATGGAGGGCTCACGGAAGTTCTTTGTGGAGGTACTGAGGTTGTGGTGTGAGAGCTGTCTTGTCCATGGGCATAGATCAGTGGTAGTGAGAGTTGACAATGTGCTAGCAACCGTCGCTTGCTCTGGGCGCCTCCTCAGCCTGGGCATCCACTCTGGTCATGCTTGAGAAGCCCTTCAGCGCACTGCTGCACTGTGGGAGCCCCGCTCTGGGCTGGCGGAGGCCAGAGCCCGCTCCCTCTGCTTGCGGGGAGGTGTGGAGGGTGAGGCACGGTAGGGAACTGGGTCTGCGTGCGGTGCTCCTGGGCCAGCACGAGTTTCAGGTGGGCGCAGGCTTGGCCAGCCCTGCACTGGGAGCGCCAGCCAGCGCCACTGGCCCCACAGTGAGGGGCTTAGCACCCAGGCCAGCAGCAGTGGAGGGTGCGCCAGATTCCCCAGCACTGCCGCCCGCCTGCACCATGGTTGAATTCTCGCCAGGCCTCAGCCTCCTCCCTGCCGGGCAGGGCTGGGGACCTGCAGCCCGCCATGCCCGAGCCCGAGCCCCCACCCACTTCGCCGTGGGCTCCTGCCCAAGCCTCCCCTATGGGTGTCGCCTCCTGCTCCACTGCTCCAGGTCCCATTGACTGCCCAAGGGCTGAGGGTGCTGGCAAGCAGGCACAGAACTGGTGGGCAGCTCTGCCTGTGGCCCCAGCAGGGGATTCACTAGGCGAAGCCAGCTTGGTTCCTGAGTCCACTGGGGACTTGGAGAACTTTTATGTCTAGCTGGAGGGTTGTACATGCACTAATCAGTACTCTGTATAGCCTGGGGTTTGTGGATGCACCAATCAGCACTCTGTATCTAGCTAACCTAGTGGGGACTTGGAGAACTTTTATGTCTAGCTAAAGGATTGTAAACACACCAATCAGCACTTTGCGTCTAGCTCAAGGTTTGTAAACACACCAATCAGTGCTCTGTGTCTAGCCAATCTAGTGGGGACTTGGAGAACTTTTGTGTCCAGCTAAAGGATCGTATATGCACCAATCAGCACTCTGTGTTAGCTCGGGGTTCGTGGATGCACCAATCAGCACTCTGTATCTAGCTAATCTGGTGGGGACTTGGAGAACTTTTATGTCTACCTGGAGGATTGTAAATGCACCAATCAGCACTTTGTGTCTAGTTCAAGGTTTGTAAATTGCACCAATCAGCACTCTGTGTCTTGCTAAAGGATTGTAAATGCACCAATCAGTGCTCTGTGTCTAGCTCAAGGTTTGTAAATGCACCAATCAGCACCCTGTCAAAACGGACCAATCAGCTCTCTGTAAAATGACCAATCAGCTCTCTGTAAAATGGACCAATCAGCAGGATGTGGGTGGGGTCAGATAAGGGAATAAAAGCAGGCTGTCTGAGCAAGCAGCGCAACTGCTGGGTTCCCCTTCCACGCTAAGCAACCTGTTTTTTCATTCTTCATAATAAATCTTGCTGCTGCTCACTCTTTGGGTCCACTGCTACCTTAATGAGCTGTAACACTCAATGAGAAGGTATGTTGCTTCACTCCTGAGGCCCCAAGACCATGAACCCACTGGGAGGGATGAACAACTCCAGGCATGCCACCTTAAGAGCTGTGACATCACAGCTAAGGTCTACAGCTTCACTCCTGAAGCCAGTGAGACCATGAACCCACCAGAAGGAAGAAATTCTGAACACGTCTGAACATCTGAAGGAACAAACTCCGGACACACCATCTTTAAGAACTGTAACACTGGTTGCGAGGGTCTGCTGTTTCATTCTTGAAGTCAGTGAGACCAAAAACTCACCAATTCCATACACAGTGGTATGAGTAGCCTCTTCCAAATCCAGAAAGCCAACTAGACAGAGCAGTAGTTAGCGAAGCAGCTAAGGGTTTACTAGAGATAATAAAATATCTTTGATGAAGAGGGCAGCACTGGATGAAAGCAAGTGGAGTACACAAGGTGCCCTTTATGTATAAATGTGTACTGCCTTGAGCAAGTTACTTAACCTTTCTAAACCTGGGTTTTCTTACATGTGACATCGACCTTACCTGTGACATGGGCCTAATAATAGTTCCAATCTCATTGACTCTGTGCATAGTGAGTGGCAAAAGGCAGTTATATCTGTTCAATGGGGTAACACAAAACATGATGGAGGTTGGGAGCAGAGGCTGACAGGTGTTAGGGAGGGTGTGGCAGCTGGTCTTAGCCTCATGTCTGTAAGGGACTGATCTGGGAATGCCAAGGCTCAATTTGGACAGCTGTATTTAGGCCTCATATGTGCAGTGAGTCAACAGGGAATCACCTAGAAATTGAGAAATGTCCCCATATGTTTGTTTATGGTGTTTTTATGTATTGGGGGCCTTAGGGTAAGACCCTGTGGATAGAGATGAGATTGCTCCCCATCCAGAGGTGGAAAAAGAGAGCCCAAGGGTAAGATTTTAACTAATATGGGATAAGTGTCTCTCTGTTTAGGACTGGAAAAAAAAGAAATTTGGACTCAAAATACAAGAGATATTTTCAGGGATATCCAATTGCCAGCATTTTAAATTGACCCCTGCAATATGTTGGAAGGAGGGAGCTAAAAGCTCTATGCACTGGAGGCTGTGGCTTTAGAAGGGGCTTGAGCCCGAGGACTCCCACAGTAACCATGGCTAATAACCAGTGTCAAGTCCTCTGTGCATTAATCCATTCTGTTCCCCAAAGCCATCATAAATATCTCACACATTACAACTCAATCTTCCCTATCACTGTAGGAAAATATGGAAAGCATCTGAGCCTACACTTGAGACAAAGCTGTGCTAGGAGAATAGCAGCTGATGCCTGAATGAAAAGAGTCTCTGGACAGGAAGAGGAGACCTTCAGAAAAGCCAGGCAGCAGCACAAACCCAAACCAACATGCCATAGATAGCCATGTTTAGGGACAGGAAGAATTTCCAAGGGGTTCCAAGAAATTCATGAAAGGGAAACTGGATAAGCCACTGGACCTCTGACAGTAATAAGGAAAGGAGACCTAGATTTTTGTGGTTTGGATATTCATGGGAGGTGTGATCTTACAACTGCTGATGTATGGGGTATCTGGGTCACACAGGATTGATGTAAGGTTGAAATGAGATAATGGATAAAAAGTTTTTAGCAAAACATCTGTTTTGTTTTTGAGACGAGGTCTCATTATGCTGTCCAGGCGGGTGTGCAGTGGCGCAATCTTGGCTCACTGCAACCTCTGCCTCCTGGTTGAAGTGATTCGCGTGTCAAGCCTCCTGAGTAGCTGGATTACAGGCACCTGCCACGACACCCGGATAATTTTTGTATTCATAGTAGAGACAGGGTTTTGCCATGTTGTCTGGGCTGGTCTTAAACTCCTGGCCTCAAGTGATCCTCCCGCCTTGGCCTCCCAAAGTGCTGGGATTATAGGCATGAACCACCGTGCCCAGCCAACATATGACTTGTTCATAGGATCTCAGGTAAATGTCTATTGTAGTTGATGCTATTGTTATTGAATATGGGATGGTATGTTAGGGGATTATGAAAGTGTGATGGGCCAGAAAGTCATATGAGATATATTCACTAAGCAAATCCTGTAGGTACCCAGGCTTCTGCATACACCAAACAGCACCACTGTGTGCACAGACAGATCAAAGCCAGACCAGAAGGACTAGAAAGTCAACTTTCTACTTGTCACTTTCCCAGATATGGACAAGGTTGTAAACATGTGGAAGTATAATTTTTTTAGTGGCAAATTACAAATGCATTCAACAGAGCTGTTTCAGAAAGCCATGAGTCTGTGGGAGCAGGTACTAGCCTTCAACGGTGAATGCATTGAAGCAGTGGTAGCTCTGGGGGAGATGGTCCATTTTTCTTTCATTAGACTCCACCATAACTCGGTATCTTTGTTTTTCTCCATGGCTTCTTAGCCTCAAAGATGAAGATAGCCATTTGACAAGAGCACAGGCCCTAGTGTAACATATACTGAGAGCAGTCTTCTGTGTTTAAAGACATCTCCCTATACAATTGTCCCGGATGTGTTGGAAGGCAAGCTGACACTTGACAGGTGACATAGGCAGTACTAATGGTAGAAATCTGATGTAAAGCAGAAAACAGAGTTGATTTAAGGAGCTGAGTGAATATCTAGCCAGAAGAAGCCAAGATATAGGGACACCAAGGGCAGAAGATCAGACTCCACATCAGTTTCTCAACATGCTGCTCACACTCAATGGTTTACCAACAAGCAGCAGCAGGTGGCAGCGTCCCCAAACATCAGGGAGGCCTCAGGTCAGGTGCGAAAGTGGACCAGCTGGGCCAGAAAGTTTGAAGCATTCTGATAATACTAATACCTGATATTAAGAAATATTTATCTACCATGCTCTACTTTAATGAACTAACTCACTTTATGTCACAATAACTGTGTTTAATAGATCATGTCATGATCTCAGGCATGCCTTAGCTTCAGGATGTTTGCACTTGAAGTTTAATCTAATCGAAACACCATTTTCCAGGTATATGCATGGCTTACTCCTCATGGCATTCTGACCTCTGGTCAAATGTCATCTCCTCAGTGAACACTGTTCTGATCGTGAAAATACTCTACCCCACTGCTTATTCCTTTGCCATCCTTTATTTTTCTGCACAGCTCTTACCTCCATGAAGACATTTATGTATTTGTGCACTGCTTATAACCCATATAGAACTTAACATTGCACAGTGGAAGGGAATGTTACCTGGTTTGTTGATGGCTATATCCTAGCTCCCAAAATACTACCCTTCCCAAATAATTAGCACAAATAAACAGTTGTTGCATGATGAAGTATCAATTTATAAAGAAAAAACTGAGTTACAATGAGTTTAAGCAAATTACCCAAAGTCTCAATCATGCATGCAAAATCAGGCTTGGAATCCAGGCAGTGTGGCCCTGGGACCCCTGTTCTTGCCTGCTATCCATACTGCCTTGTGAGTACTTCCTTACATCATCATCTCAGTCATGAGAGAGAAACGGATCACCTGTGAGCAGGGGAGAAGCACTTGGAACACTGCTCTCTATGAAGGACTGGAAAAGGCCCACATCTGGCTTCCTCGGTCCTCTCTTCCTGCATGAGCCTCCATACATGCTGCTGCTGCTGCTGCTGCTGCTGCTGCTACTGGGAGGCCGTAGGCTTCTGGCTGGAGGGCAGACCCTGTCTATCTCTCTTTCTCTTGCTGAGCATGATCGCAGGTAGGTGGGCTACCTGTTATCAGCCCCTCTGAAAACCTAGATACCAGCAATACTCCTACTGAGAAGAAAGGATGGCAGGACCTCTGTTTGCTACTGCATTTCTAGGCACCAACCTGGGGCTCTGGGATGCTCTGGTTAAAATGCTTAGCCCCTGGTCCTATTGGTGATACTCAGATCAACCCCTATGGATGGCACTCCTGAGCTTCAGGACACGGCCAGCCTTTGGAACTCTCCTGAAGCCTAGGCTTCTCCTTTATTTCTAGTGAACTAACTCGAAAAGCACGAGTCTATACGCCTGTGATTTCAAGCTCTGGGTGTGTGCTTGTCTGAGGTATGGAGAAGCTTCCCAAAGAGACACATCAGTCAGTTATATTGGCCATTAAGGAATCTTCAGCACACTCAGTCACTGTAGCCTGAGAGGTAGGAAAGAGACTGAGAGACCAGTGTTCAAACAGCTCTTACATTTAGGTGGGTATCCCACAGGCTTAGACCTAAGGCCTGGGTAAGGCACAAAGGTGAGACAGAAAAACTCCACAGATTATGGTTTGTGTGATAAAGAAAGGGGCCAAAGCTCATATTTACATTTAAAACCAGGAAGACGGTAGCAGCTGGGTAAAGAACATAACTGAGGGTCAAGCAGTGGAAGAGAGGACATGTATTCTTGACCAGAGCAAGGGCATTCAGGACATAGGTGAGAAGTAGAGCCCAGAGAGACTTCCTGAGCTGTGGGGTGTCACCACCATCCCTGTTCAAGCACACACTGTTAGCCGGGCCTTGGTGGGAGAGTCATTGAAGAGGCAGAGTCAGCTAAAGGAACACTGAAATTATGTAGAGGGGCTCTAATAAACTTACGGAAAAAAGAAAAAGTAAAGTGAGCATTTCTGGTCTTACTTTCATTTATTTATTTATTTGAGAGAGGGTCTGGCTCTGTTGCCCAGGCTGGAGTGCATACTCCGCCTCCCGAGCTCAAACCATCCTCCCAGCTTGGCCTCCTGAGTAGCTGGGACTACAGGCGTGCACCACCATACCCGGGTAATTTTTGCATTTTTTTTGTAGAGATTTTTTCTACCATATTGCTCAGGCTGTCCTCAAACTCCTGGGATCAAGAGATACTCACACTTCCGCCTCCCACAGTGCTGAGATTACAGGTGTGAGCCACTGTGACCAGCCTATTTCTGTTTTTATATCTCCAGAACTCAAAAGACTTTTTACAGATTCTACTATACATGGATCACTACATTTCTTCATTTATTCAACAACTACATATTCAGAGCCTATTGTGCCAGATGTTAAAGTAATTTATGGCTGGGGTGAACCCAACAAGCCACAGTGCTCCTTTTGTTTCTTATGTAACTCTTGCAAAAACATTTTTTCCCTTGTCAGATACATCCATATTATCCATGCTATGAAGATATATTCTTCACATATTTACAACTTTTTGAATTTACATATATACTTTTATTTTTTATTTTTAACTTTTATTTTCGATTCAGAGGTCCACGTGCGAGTTTGTTACATAGGTAAACTCATGTCATGGAAGTTTGTCATACAGATTATTTCATCACCCAGGTACTAAGCCTAGCTCCCAATAGCTATTTTTTTCTGCTCCTCATCCTCCTCCCACCCTTGACCCTCAAGTAGGCCACAGTGTCTATTATTCCCTTCTTTGTGTCCATGTGTTCTCATCATTTGGCTGCCATTTGTAAGCAAGAACATGTAGTATTTGGTTTTCTGTTCCTGCATTAGTTTGCTAAGGATAATGGCCTCTAGCTCCATCCATGTTCCAGCAAAGAATATGATCTCATTCTTTTTTAATGGCTGTATAGTATTCTATGGTACATATGTACCACATTTTCTTTATCCAATCTTCCATTTTTGGGCATTTAGGTTGATTCCATGTCTTTGCTATTGTGAATAGTGCTGCAGTGAACATAGCTGTGCATGTGTCTCTATGTGAACAATTTCCATTCCTTTGGTTATATTCCCAGTAATGGGATTGCTTTGTAGAATGGTAGCTTTGATTTTAGCCCTTTGAAGAATCACCACATTGCTTTCCACAATGGTTGCACTAATTTATACTATATATATATAAAATAGCCATTCTGACTGATGTGAGATGGTATATTACTGTGCTTCTGATTTGCATTTCTCTATCAGTGTTATTGAGTTCTTTTTCATGTGCTTGTTTGGCCATATGTATGTCTTCTTTTGAAAAGGGTTTATGTCCTTTGCCCACTTTTTAATGGGGTTGTTTGTTTGTTGCTTGTAAATTTGTTTAAGTTCCTTGTAGACTCTGGAATTAGACCTTTGTCAGATGGGTAGAGTGCAAAAATTTTCTCCCATTCTGTAGATTGTCTGTTTACTCTGTTGATAGTTTCTTTTGCTGTGCAGAAGCTCTTTAGTTTAATTAGATCCAGTTTGTCAATTTTGGCTTTTGTTGCCATTGCTTTTGGCATCTTCATCATGAAATCTTTGCCAGTTCTTATGTCCAGGATAGTATTGCTTAAGTTGTCTTCCAGGGTTTTAATAGTTTTGGGTTTTACATTCAAGTATTTAATCCACCTTGAGTTGACTTTGTATATGGTGTAAGGAAAGGGTCCAGTTTCAATCCTCTGCACATGGCTAGCCAGTTATCCCAGCACCATTTATTGACTAAAGAATCCTTTCCCCATTGCTTATTTTTGTCAGTTTTGTTGAAGATCAAATGGTTGTAGGTGTGCGGCCTTGTTTCTGGGCTCTCTACTCCGTTCCATTGGTCTATGTGCCTATTTTTGTACAGTGCAAAACAGTACCATGCTGTTTTGGTTACTGTAGCACTGTAGTATAGTTTGAAGTCAGGTAATGTGATGCTGCCTGCTTAGTTCTTTTTGCTTAGGATTGCCTTGGCTATCTGGGCTCTTTCTTGGTTCCACATGAATTTTAACACAGTTTTTTCAATTCTGTGAAGAATGTCATTGGTAGTTTGATAGGAAGAGAATGAAATCTGTAAAAAGCTTTGGGCAGTATGGCCATTTAAATAATATTGATTCTATCCATAAGCATGCAATATTTTTCCATTTGCTTGAGTCATCTCTGATTCCTTCAGCCATGTTTTGTGATTCTCATTACACAGATCTTTCACCTCCTTGGTTAGCTGTATTCCTAGGTATTTTATTCTTTTTGTGGTGATTGTGAATGGGATTACACTCTTGATTTGGCTGTCAACTTGGCTGCTGTTCATGTATAGGAATGCTAGTGATTTTTGCCTATTAATTTTGTATCCTGAGACCTTGTTGAAGTTGTTTATCAGCTTAAGGAGCTTTGGGACTGAGACTATGGGATTTTCTAGACATAGAATCATGTAGTAATGCTTTTGAGTTGCTAGAAACACAGCAGAAAAAACTTTGAAAAAAATTAGTCAGTGTGAAACTGACTTTTTTATACTAAAGAGGCAATAATTTTTGTTCAAAGTTGCCTACAAGTCCATCTATCCATTCTATCCAGAGTTATGAATATGTGTATTTCCAAAAAGACCACTCTCCCAATTTTACTCAAAGTATTCTTCAGGTTTACAGGCTGGCCTCCCTGAAGCCTTCTTTCTTAACCTTCTTTTTTTGTTGTTTGCCATTTTGAATCCCTAATTGTCACTGCTCTGAGGGACCCATGATTCAGAACACTGTAGCAAACATAGATACGCCATTCATTATATGTCAGCATGACTTCACACTTAAAGGACAGTATCTTTCAAATAAAAGACAGTGCTGATTGCTCATATTGGAGTTGCCCATGAATACACTTACACGTATTTATTGAGAACCTGCTTAGGTGTATGGGCGACACCAAACTTTAAGTTTCAGTGGTGAAAGTCACTCCAGGTTGTTTGTCTCAGGAAATTTACATTAGAAAGTTTAGGAATTTGAATCAAGTCTAGTGAAAATCTCAAGGCCAATAAAACAATTGGGATCTCCAGTTCTGTGTCTTTTAGGAAGGCTCAAAACTGGCCAATGGGTATCTGGTAGACCAAGAAGAACAGAGCAAGGTGGATTCCACTAATGTGTATCACCAGCAATCATTTTTAAGGTATTCAACAGAAGGTCCCACATACTTAGGCATTCCACTGAAATGTGTTAATATTGATAATGATAAATATGTGGAGATTATTTTCCCTTGCACTTTCTCCTAGGACACTTCTCAAACATACCATATCATATTAAAAGTAGTCTGAAAGAGTATTTTAAAACAAGTTTCATTAAGGATACTACATGTGTTCAAACTTTACATTTTATTATATAACACAAAGCTTACATTGCACTCTCCCTGCTTCCTGCCCCTATAAAGTTATTCCATTAATTTATTTTCCCTTGATTGACTATCCCTATGCAGTAGAGATAAATCCTTTTAAAGCTACAACACTGTCTAACACACCAATATTATGGACCCTTATTATTCTCATTCACCATTGAAAAAGGGATGTCTAAACAGGCTAGCTAGATTTCCAAAAATGTCAGAAGACAATACTGGCAAAACCCAGCATAAAATCCATTCTTCTTCATTTTCAAACCATGAGCATTTACCACAATGCCAATATACATCTTAACGCTGGCACTAAACTTTTGTTTTACGTTAACCTTGGTCAGAAGTCATGGTTCCTAAAATCTTTTTGATTGACCAAGAAAATTACTCTGGAATCATGAGGCTTATGTTTTTCTAATATACCAACCAACCAACCAACCAACCAAAAATAACATGTGTTTCAGAGCTATCCTTTGAATGAACTTAGCCGTATCTCAGAATATTAATAATGAAGCGTAAATGTTTGATACGCAAAGAACATGATTATAGGAAGGAGAAAAAAACTGAGGAACACGTTAGTGACAAATAACTTTTCTTTTTCATTTTACAATAATGGGAAATAGCATCTAGATTCCTGCTGAACAGAGTGAGTCTGGAAAAGGGAGCATTAAGAGGTTGTATAAGTTTTCTAATGAAATCAGACGTCATTGCTTCAGGCCATGTTCTCTTCTTTTAGATCTGTACAAGGAGCCACCTATACATTGCCAGGTGAAATGTCTTTCAAGAACAAGGCTTCAGGCTGGTCCAGCTCTTTCACTTTCAGCTCTGAGTTCTATGACCAACAGGGGCTGTGTGATGCGTTGCAACTTTAGGGCTTCCCCTGTGGTTATGGGTTATGTAAAGTCCTGCTAATCCCTAGAGCTCAGCTTCTCTCCAACTGCTCCATTGCTCTTTCCTAGTGAGTCTGAGTTCCTCAGGGAGCGTCTGACTTTGCATATCTGCTGAAAATGATCATTTCTTGAAAGAGTCCATTTCACTTGGAGAGAGATCTGAATCTCTTGTATTCCTTCTTAGTCCTCTGAGTTACTAAATCTTGTCCCAAAAACATGCAGCGACAAGAAATTTGTCTTCTCATATTTTTTTTGCTGTTGCTGAGCTTCAAGCCCTCTTGTTTAATTTTGACACACACGTATATAAATATATAAAATATATACAACACATACATATAAAATAGACATATGATGTTCTTCAGGACTGTGCTCAATCTTTACAATTATTATATAATTTAATCTTATTTTATGCTTTCAGAAAACTCATTAACTAGGTTTTTAATCCCCATTTTACAGATGAGTAATCTGAGGCCCAAAATAAATGAAGTAATTTATTTAACATCAGAGAGCTTGGATGTAGCACACTGATCCAAGATTTCAGATTCCAGAGATTCTGTTGTTACTCTAAATGATACTACTTCCATTGGCTAGATCTGTAGACAGCATGTCTTGACCTTTATTTTTCTTCATGATATTTATCACTGACATTATATAACTCTGTCACTTAGGGTCATGTGACCTTAAGCAAGGCACTTCACTTGTTTGTGCCTCATCTGTAAAATGGGAATTATAATGATACCTACCTTAAAAGAGGGTTGTATCAAGGGAGTTGATGCATGTAAAACAATGAGAAGAATCTTTAGCCAATTGTAAGCATGATATAAGTGTCAATCATTATTAGTAGTAGTAGTCGTAGTACATTTATTTGTTTGGGGTTTATTATCTGTCTCCTACACAAGAAAGTAACCTTCTTAACAACAAAGACTTTGTTTTGTTTACTACTATATTCTCATTGCAAGAAGAGGGCTTAGCACATAGTAAGGGCTTAAGAATTATTTATTCAATGAATGAATGAATGCATAAATGACTTCAAGTCCTCATCATCCTTTTTCCATGACTTTTGGGATTTGGCTGCTAAAGTTCATGAGTGGGTGAACATAGTGTTTGATGTCACAGCTGCACACACTTGGTCCAGCACTCCCATATGCCTAGATACAAAGTGGGCGTCACTTGTATTCTTTGTTGTGCCTCATGCTGATGGCCTTTGCCCCTGATATCTTCTTCCCACAGGCCTCATGGATGGCTAAGCCATTCTCCATTTCCTTCAAGTTGTTCATTTCTCTTCATCTCATGAAAGTGAACCGGTCCTCAATTTCATTGCCATAAGGTCTCTTAGTAGGTGATGCCTAATTACTCTTTCCAATTAACATGCTATTCAAATTTGTCTAATGTTTCTTCCAGTTCTAAAATTTGATGACAACTGATCTGATGTGACTGTGTGATTGATGTGTGTGATGTGTGTGTGATGATATTGGTATATACAATACATGCTGTTTACCTCTGTCTAGTAACAAATGTCTACGTTTGTTACTAGAGTAAGCTTTAGGGGTAGAACTTGGTCTCAAAGCTCACGTCTTGGAAAAAAAGATCTGGTGCTGATAGAACCTTGATAAATCCCTTGTAATAGCACATGTTTTTGTTTCCCAGAAGTAGGGCAAGAGCTCTCTGGCTCATCCAATCAGCTTCTTCTCCTGACTTTAGTAGAGACACAGGCTTCATTACTGAGTTGGGGATTGAACTTCCCTCTGTCCTATGAAAAGTAGAAGATTTTCCTAAGAGAAACCTTCAGTGAGAGCAGAACAGAAAAAAAAGCAAAGAACTAACTGAAGGAGAGGGCAAGAAATCAGTGTAGTGTGTGGCAGCAGAAGGGAAGTGACAGGTCAAAGAAAATAGGAGAGAAAAAGAGAGAGCTACCCAAGTAAACAGGAAAAGGGGAGGAAATACAAGGCAAAAGCAGAGAGCAGGGGAATTGGCATGACAGGAAAGTGGTGAGACACAGAGGATTCCACTGGACAACAGAAAGCCCAACAGAGAAGAGTGGGCAAGGATAAAGAGACAGAAAACAAATGGATTAAGACATAGAGTAGCCATTGTCAGTTACCCGGGTAAGGAAAGATTGGTGGTCTAAATAAAATGCAGATTGTTCATTTACAATTCTGACAGTTTAAATTATTTATGGTATACCTTGGTGCCTCACTTAATCATATTAAATTACAGTTGTAATCTTATTAATTACTTGCAACCAGCTATCTCAATGTACCCTGTATAGAGGACAGCTTATCAAGGGGTAGAAGTACTATAGCTTCACTTTTAATCCAGTATCATCCAGTACACGAATTAGCCTTACATTGTTAGGATCTTCCTGATGGTGACTGGCTGAACCAACCATTATTCTTGATAATACAAGTACTGCTGTGCCCATTTACAGAAATGGAAGCAATTCTTTCCCAGAAAGTAAGATATGATTTAAATGCTTTGGCCTAATTAGCTGTGAAAAAGGACAAGGCCCAGGTAGGGCTTCAGGAAAAGGCAATTAACTTATGTGCATATGTCTCTCTCCATTCACATCACCCAGCCTAGTTCAAGTCATCAACATCTCTTCACTTGCATTGTTACAGTAGTCTCTTAGCCCCTTTTCCCACCTCCACCTTTGATCTCTCTCGTTTTCATGACGTCCAAAGTGAACTTTTAAAAATAACACCACACTATCTCTATTTAGACTTTTCAACAGTTTCCCATTGCACAAGGGATACATTACCACAAGGAATTACACCATCTTGCCCTTGCAAATGTCATCTTTATGTTCAACTGTGCTGATCTTCATTTTTCTCCTCACATGTGCAAATGCTTTCCCATCCCAGGGACTTCATGTTTGTTCTGCCCCAACACTAAAACACTCTTCCCTATTCTTCATCTGGCTAACCAATATTCATGCTTTCTGTCTCAGCATAAACAGTTTTCCTCAGACAAGATTTCCTGACTCCCAGCCTAGGCCATGCCACTATGTGATTTGTGCTCTCCATAAATTTTACTTCTTCTATATACATCAATTCACATAATTATACTTTAATACTTACTTGTGTAATTGTTTGTGTGCTATGACCCCCAGTTGGCTGTAAGTCCTATAAAGACAGAGGCCACATCCATCTTGCACATCCCTCTGTTCCAAGCACCTGTCATGGGTCCTATCAGCTGACAAGCACTCAATATATTGTATGAATAAGTAAAATTCTAATTTCCAACATCCTAGACTTGTTTACTGTCCCAAGGAGGCTGCTTAGGTAGAACACAAGCAACGCTTCCTATGCATGTATTTGCAGAGAGAAGAGAGAGAAGCACTTTTGCTTCTCCCACGTGTTACCATTCTGACCAGGCTTAGTGCCGAAGCACTGATGAGAGGGATGGAGACAGTGAGCCTGTGAGTGTCGTGTGCAGAACAGCATTTGCCTTTGTCCCCCATGAAAGTAATGTGATGCTCAGTGTCCACAGTCTTTTAATCTGGCTGCTGTAGGGTGAGAATTTGTGGTCCTTTTCTGTTAAGATGGAATCTTGCTGAAGGTCAGAATGTGGTTAGGATAAAAGAGTGGCATTACTAGCACTGTGTATAAAAGAAAGAATACAATTAGGATCTTTGTTTCTCTACCAACTTGACTCACTTTCTCCGCAGCAAGGCTCATATTATCTTTTCCTAGTGGAATTTAGAATGCAATGGCAGTCCTCTTCAGACAAGTCACCTGTCCCTTTTGCTTTATTCTGAAACAATGGAGTCCAAAATCTGTATTTCTTACTTAGTACAGTGACTAGCTTCTAACATTCCAGGATGGCTATCTCAAGGACTTTTGACTAAATGCTGTTTGGAGTGGTCTCTGGCAGGGCCAGATTCAGCATAATGTAGCTTCCTGTTGTCTTCCTATACTCCTGTATGTTATTGTAAATATATTGACATAAGCTGACCTATTACACATGCTCGTTCTCTTCTATGGTGATAGGGACTAGGAAAGACAATGCACTGTTCACTCTAATGTAAGGGATCACATATAAGTCTTATGATTTGATGATTCTCTCCTGGCAGCCAAACCTGCTTGTAGCTTTTAGGATTCATGGCCACTGGTGGCATTAAACACTTAGGGCCTGTCATCACAAAAGGACACCTTGTACACAATTATCTTTCCAAAGGCTAGATCAGCCCATGTCAATGTCATGTTTAATATTTAAACACACTTTACTGTCATTTGTATCTGTTTACTCAGTCACCATCTGCAAAACCACTGTGAATAAAAATGGAACTTGTGGGGCAAGAAAAATATATTGAGAATCATTGAGTTGGACAGACCTAGTGAGAAGGTTGTGTCTATTCAAACACCTGTCTTCCACCCTCTCACCATCTGTGCAATCACTTCACCCTTCAGCCTCACTAGTCCCCCTTACAATTACCCTGTCAAGAGGCGAGTGCAGCTCAGGTGGATTTAATGTGGGTTTAATATGGCCTGTTGAGTTTAATGTTTAACGTTGATTTCCTTTAAGTAACCATTTCTGTTCTTGCTATAAATCTATGTCTATATATCTATGCTTAATTTGGATGATGAGTGCAATTTGGATTTAAGGCAAGAACCAGTTTATATGTTTTATGAACAGATTATAGATCAAATAAGCAGACAATAGGCCTTCCAAAGCTATAAGCGAAAACAGAAAAATGATGCATAATTCACAGATTACAGTGAAGTTAAAAGAGAGGGTTAATATTCTAATGTGTTGTTAAGAATTCTTTCACTCAAATTCTGATTCTGAATCTAATAGTCATCTATATACTGCTATAAAGGAAAGGGAAGGAGTTAACATGAAATCCAGACCTGTTATTTGTTATTGGGTGTGATGCTAGAGAGTTTATATTCACTTTCTCATCTAATAAAACAACTCTTCAAAGTGGGTATTTTAAAGACAAAGAACATGAGGTCAGAGGGTTTAAATGCCTTGGGATACCAGCCAAAGTCTGATTCAAAAGTATGCATTTTCCTCCCTAAAGGGTCATATTTACCTGGTGATAGTACATCCATCAGTTGGAATGATTCAACCCTCTGAGGGTCTCACCTCACCATGTGTAATAAAGTATGTTATATCACCTAAAGGACAAAAATGATTAGAAAAAAATGAAAATTGTAAGAAATTGTCCATCCAATTACCTAGACAGCATTCAAGCTCAAAGCATTTGGATAACCGTACTTGTTCTATTTCTATTTATCCAAGGCATATTCCTTCATTGCCAACTATGTGTCAGGTGTTGGGATAGACATTTTGGATAGAATGATAAGCAAGATGGAAATGCTGTCTTCTCTCACAGAGCCAAGTATCTACAGAGGACAGTGCAATGCAGATTGGCCTCTGTGGATTCTGAAGCAGTATAGGGCTCAACGTTGCCTGCCTTAGAATGTGAGAAAATAAGTACAAATAGATGCTGCTTCTTTGAAGTAATGTATAAAATTTAAAGAGGATAGCAGGATCAGTAGTGTTTTATATTTCGTCAGGCTTTAAGTATTTATGTTTCAGATATACTTTGACCATGATATTTCATAAATATGAGGCAAGTTGTTAAAGGAGAAGTTTGTGGTTGATTTCCTGAATTTGCCAACATGTTGACACCACCAACTACTTTTATATTTTGCAGGTATATTGAGGAAGGGCAAAGTTGGCCTTCAATGCCACTACATAGCACCTCAGTGCTGAACTAAGGTATTCCTATCTAAATAGCAAGGTACTCAGTATCATTCAGCAGGATACACAGGTCATAAGTCCTTCCCAAAGGAAAAATTACTCTCTTTTCTGGTTCCTGAGCTAAGAGTAGAGAGTGGTGCTCACTGACTCCTCATCCTTTGACTTAGAAAGGACAATCAACAAATTCATAAGAGATATTTAAGCGTGTCACATCAATTTCTTTGATTTTTAGATGAAATGTGCTTTGTGTTGCTCTCAAATTAGACACTCATTATGCATAATTAGCCCCTTACATAGAACAGCTGCTGGCTTTTACAATGCTTTCAACCAGAGCTGAGTGTACCCATTGTTGGTGTTTACTGTGAGTGAACTTAATCAAATTTGGGATATATGCATCATTTGATGTAATTATCAAATATAGAAGAAAAACCTAGAGAAAAGCATGGTATGTTCATTTTCACTTAGAAAAGTTAACTCTGAAGTAATTATGGGCTATTATGCTGGAAATTATTTTAATTTTTTTAAAAATGAATTATTTGAATTTAATACTAAATACGATTCTGTGATTGTTTATGAAAAAGAGGTACCAGTATGTTTCCCATGAGTGAAGAGGACTGAAGAGGCAATCAAATCACCAAGATAGGCCTCACGGAGAATCCAGGGAAATTCTCCATTAAGGGAAAGCTTGGCCTTAACTCTGACTTTCAAACTTTGCTAACATATTTAATCTCTACTTTTCCCATTTGTAAACTTGGAAGATAATCATCAAGAAGCATGCACATGTAGCATTCTAAACACTTTAAGATGGAAACTGTTACCAAAGATATGAAAAATGTAATTCTCAGCATATAGTCCTAAACTGAAACACCAAAATGGTTTGTCTATGCCACAAAATTGGAGATCTTGTAGTGGATTCTGTTGTGATGCTTTATGCATTTTGAGAAGTTAGGAAAACTTGGAGGAAATGTAATGTAATCATTAAGCAGTATTCTGCCCCCTTTTACTTTTGAAGTGTATGTATCTCTCATTCACTCTGTTGGAGATACATTGGAATTGGCAATCATTGTTTCACAAATAAGATAGCTGAGGAAAGGGAAACTTGTGGGTTAGATAAGGAGATATTGCTACAGTTCTTTAGTTTCTACCTTTTTATTCTTAATCCTGCCCAGATAGAGAGAGATGTAGAAATTTAATATATCATATTTTAGACTACAAAGGTCTAAAATGGAAGCTGTGTCATGAGCACAGTGATCCTTTTTCAAATTATGAAAGTAAAATTTGGCTAAGGGAATATATTCAAACTTCAACTGCCAACGTACAATATTTCTGTTAAATCAGCTTTCATGGACTATTCTAAATACCATTTATGGCATTGAAGCAATATGTTTTGGAGTGATGGACTTTGAAGGCTGTTCCGGAAGTTAAAGATTCTAATTATTCTTTTTGGGATAAAAAGAATAATTTGGTCACCATTTATTTTGGGAGAAAATTATTACCAATTATTTTCTTTCTAAATAGCCTTTAATTGAATTCAACTAGTTCTCAATATAACCGCTTGACTGCATTCAACCTGTTTTGCCAAGTTAATTTGATTGAGTAGATTCACTTTATATTCAAGATCCTTTAACAAATTCTCTTTCATAAAGCAGAACCCTATAAAATTGAATAAGAAAATAATCATAAAGGATCATTTTGCATATTGTCTACTTCTGGAAGAGACAATGCCATTTATTACAAAAGGAAGCAAAATCATTTTTGAAGTATGATTAGCTAAGGTTATTCTGTAACCAGAGGTCTAAGGTGTCTTATAAGCATCATTTTCACAGATAACTTCCTTGTGACTTATTCCATTTGCAGACATGTAGAAGCCCTCACTATAAAAATATATAAAGAAAATTTCCCATCAACTATTTCTTACTCCAATCTAAAGGATATAGAAAATTTTAGCTTACAACAATTCTGTAAATGTACATTAATGATAGAAAATTTTAGCTTACAACAATTCTATAAATGCACTTTAATGATGGGAAAACACAGTCTCCACTGAAGTGCAGAGGCTTTAAAAATAAATCTCTTTAAGTAAATCTTTTCAAAAACAAACAAAAATCATATTAACAAAATGTATTTAAAAGACCTCAAATATTATCTTTCTATACTTTTGAATTACGTGTTGAGATGAAAGAAGGAGAGAAAACGAAGGAAGAAAAAAAGAAATGAAAAAAGGAAAGAAAAAAGGAATTATCTGTGATTCTACAACAAAATAATGGAAAGAGTTTGCATTGGCTACTTAGGACAAAGACTGATGCAGAGTGACACTTCATGCCAACAAAAGGATATTGAATATTCTGACTTTTCTTAGAGATGCTTTGGTATTTAACATATTGATATCTTCTGACAGTTTTCCTAAAGGATATTAAAATTATCATAGGATAGGTGCAGAGATTTCACTACTGAGGACCATTTATCTTTTTTTTAAAAAACTAAAATACATATTGTCCTTTAGATACATTTTTGTCCTCTAAAGAGAAAATTAAAGCAAAGTCAACATTGAGATGAAATAATAGCAGAATGCAGAGACTTGGAAAATGCCGAATTTTCATAGTTTTGTGTTGATAGCAATGTATGTGCTACAGAGGGATCTGTTAAAAAGACTAAGAAGCATATATTCTGATTCATAGAATTCCCATTGAAGACATTCAGAAAAAAAGAGAAATCTGTCCAAAATTATGCAAATGAAGCATATATAATCTGTGTCTAGATGACAGTGTGTTTTCAACTCTCTCTCTTCCATTTTGTTATGACATACTTCAAGATTTTATCACACAAAACTGCAAAAGGAAAATCACTTAAGTATACAAACATATGCACATGTTAAGGGAGGAAGGATTTAAAGCATTTACATTAATAAATCAAATTTGGGAGGGGTTTTCATAAGTAAGTTATAGATGGGCCAATCAAGTAAGTATAACCACCAGTAAAAGTTAAAAGAGGAAGCATACTATTTGGGTCATCTTTATGATTTCTAATTAAAATTCATATGGAGAGTTATTTTTAAAAATCAGCTGGGCCACTGTCTGATTTTCAACTAAGAATTGAAAACCACTGGTTCATCTACTTATTGAGAAAAATATTATTGAACACCTGCTGTATGCCAGCCACCATTCTATCTGTATGCCAGATGCCATTGTAGGTGCTAGAGGGGAAACCAATAACCAACTTTAGTTTTGTTTTCTCAAATTGATGTCTCATGAAGACAAATGAAAGAAAGAACACAGAAGATGGCAACAGAGGAAGCTTTCAAGAGAGAAAGGGAGAAGGGGGAATTTCAGATACACTATCTACCCATGATCATCAAAGTCTTTATATTTGGACAGTTTATTTTTACCTGAGGTCAAAGCAGTAATTGACTTATACCAAAGCAGACAAATAAGTCAGGCAGGACTAAAACTGGTTTGTCTCCTTTGCTTCTCAATAGTGAGCAGTCTGCAGAGAGGCAGGACTGAGCTCTACTTCCAGCTCCACCACTGAGCTCCAAGTTTCTCAACCTTTCTGGGCCTCAGGAACCTCATTTGTACAACAAGAGACTAAAACCCTTCCAGTTCTCCCTGTTATTCATCCGAATCCTGGCCAGGCACCACAAATATGTGTTAGTGTGTGACAGTAAAATGTTTGGCGTAGCCTGCAAATGGCTCATCAAAAATCGTTTTCCATTCCTAAATAACTGACAACTTGTTCTACTATAGGTGAGTTAGAAGCACCATCTTTAAATATGAAACAGAAAATCCTGACTTTTCCTGTTAATATGAATTAAGGAGAACCCAAAAGCAAATATTTGCTAGGGTGTACTTTATACTAACTCCTAAGTTACTTACTTAAAACAAAAAAGCAAACAAATCCAAGCTTGTTTTAGCTCTAAATATGAGCTCTAAATATGAGCAGATAGATATATTTTTAAAAAACAAAGTCTTCTGATATACATTTATTTTTCCCAAGTGGATGTTGAATCTTAAGCCCACATCAAAAAAAGAAAATTATTCCTTTATCCCAAGTGTAGTCTGGGGCAGAGTTTCCATGATCAAAATCTTCAAATATTTTCTTGACCCAGACTTTTCTCCATTATCTGTCATTCTTGTTCCGATTCAGACAGACGTATGAGATCGGACTCATTCTGAGTCAAGCCAAGTTTTTTAAGTTGCCAAAAGTGTTCTTTGTGGAAACAGGATTGTGCTGCAGGGAGGACTGGATGACACTCTCAAAATGAATAGTAAATATACAGTTTTCCTTCCATTCCCCCTCTGTCGTGAGGTCTATGATTGCAGGCACTGGAATCTGAGGAAGAAAACTGAGTTGCATTTTCCTGGAATTTAAGCATGTTTATATGCCCTTCTGTTAAAAAAAAAAAAAAAAAAAAAAATCCCTTGGGTTTCTACTTCTAAAGCTTTCACCTGGTCTTCCTACTTGTTTCCATCTGAGGTAATATCCCTGGAGTCTGAAACCACTGATCATATTTTCAAGTGCTAAAATGCCAGTACGAATCTAGATTTTAGTATCATGGGAAGGAATAAATATAGAACCAGAAGAACTTGTCTGGAACGAAGACCTTATTTAGGGATCATAAAAACCACCTAAAGTATGTTATTAGCATTTGGGTTTCAAAGTAGAATGTTTTTTAAGTGCTTGCTTTCAAGTGCCACCCTACTAATAGTTGTAGCACTTTGTCAGGGCTTGGCTTGATTCTTAAACATTAATTGTTCATGTGTCCAGAAATATATAATGGAATGTCATAAACACAGAAATGTTAAGATCACGCAGTTCACAGAAGTATATTCCCTTACCTCTCGTGACCTTTATACCCTTAGGATTTCAGAATAGGGATCATTAGTGCCTAAACCTAATATAAACCTTCCAGAACTTCCTCTCTCTTCATAGTGAATTAAAGAGTTATTTTCAACATCATTTTTTTCTCTCTTCTAGTCGTTTTAAAATGTGGGTCTCTGCTCCACACAAATAATTTACTCCTTGCAAATTATTTCTCTAATGAAGAACTACTGTTGCCCTTGCTGTTACTCTTTTCCTTGACTTCCACCTTCCCTTTTTCCTTGCATGTCTCAAGTTTCTTACAAATGCCACTCCTTTTCTTTCCAACCATTTTTTGTTGGAGGTCAGGTTTGGCTGGCATGGGCTGTTTCCAAACAGGGCTTTCCCTCCGCTTTTCTCCATGGGCTCCTCTGCCTGAGCCTCCAGCAGCCGCCTCACTCCTTGTCCTCCTCCATATTCTTCCCACCACTCCAGAAGGACATCCACTGTCAAGTTAACCACCGGCCTGGAACTTTTCAAGGAACTTTTCAAAGCTCCTGGGCCGCCCCTCTCCCTCTCCTCCAAAAGCCGTGATCGGCGCCAGCGCACATCTTTTGGAGTTGGGGCGGGCGGCAGAAGCCTTTGGTTTTGCCTGCTGGAAGATTACTGCTTCCTTGTGGTGGGGATACCGTGCTCTTCAGAGAGCCGGTAGTAAGGCTGTCACTCTCTGCCAGGTTCAGAGGGGTTTTTTTTTTGTTGTTTTTTTTTTATTGTCCCTGTCAGTTAGCAGCCCAAGGTTACTGCCAGCTCTCTGTCAGGGCTTTGATTTTTGTCAGCTATGGCCAGGTCCTTTTAGTTATCTGCTATCTTTTCAGCTTTGTTCAGGCTCAGCTCTACTTGTCTACTAATTAGCTCTTTGGAGATTTCCCTTTTAAAACTCACTATCACAGAGGACAGGAACCGTTCAAAAGTTTTGTGCTTCATAGAAATTCCATATTCATCCATATCCCATACAGCCATATTTTTAAAATTAAAAGTGGCAGGTCAGGCCAATTTAAGGTATAGAAGTAACATTGTCTATAAAGAGAGACCTTCAGGTTCTTGATCAGGTATGGAGATGAGTGACAGGGAAGGAAAAGGTTTACATCAAAAAACACTGAGGGGTACAAATTAAAAAGAAACGATCACTCTGTATAACATATTCACATTTTCTTTATCTTCTGGTGTGCAAATATTGTGCTAGCTGAATATAAAAGTAGCACAACTTTAGGGTACAAAAAAAAAAACCACACTGTAATAACATCAAGAGTGGTCTTACATCAAGGAGGGCCCTGAGGATGTCTTTGTTGTCAACTTCAGAAGAAAAGAGAGGAACAGAAGAGGAAACTGGCAGAAGGAATAGATGCCAAAGAGAACTCAAAGGATTAGGTCCGGGTGAGGTGATCGGTATTCGAAAACAGTCTGCCTTCTGGCTCTGATCTAAGGGAATAGGCTGGCAGCCAAGCCAGAGGGCATAGCAGCACAAACACACCTTCAGCACACTGCTAGAGGGTTGCCTCAGTGCCTTAGAAATTGTGCTAGCAATTAGAAATAAAGCTATGTAAGAGCAATAGGCAAAATACTCTATTTATGGATAAAACTCTGCTTTTTACATAAGTCCCATCCTGGTTGCCCCCTCCACATAAACATACCTTTTTCTTATTTTTTTTGTAAGCCCCCCTTCTTTTTATGCTAAGTGCATTTTTCTTCTGCTAACTTAGTGCAGTTGTAAGTTGCGCTTACATTGCATTTACACACTGTTAATGCCTGCAAGATGAAAGTAAAAACCTTTGAATATATTAATGCTATAACACAGATGTCTTACTTTTTACTCTTTTTTTTAAAGCAAGTTGATGTGGCTAATAATGATGCAGATTGTGCTGGATGGATGTGCAGATGAAACAGGGGAATACAGATTAAATAAAAATTTCTTCAAAGCTTACGTTTGCTTCATAATTTAACTTCTGGGCTTGTCTCAGTGGTAGTAGGTGCGACCAGCCATCATAACATTGTTCTAAAACATCTTGGCATCACAGAGAAGCAATCACCCAAATAGCATTGCTATACTTCTTCGAAACCCAAGAAAAATAATCACGGGGAAAATAAAGACTTCCAGTGGCTCTGTACAGAGAAGCTCGACCCAACTGCTAATAATGGGTAAGCAGTGAGAAATCAGGGACAAAGGTTTTGTGCTTAAGAAGCTAACTGCTTGTGTACTGCCTTTGCTCTTTGTGGCTACATTCAAAGTGTCGGCAGCCTCTTCTCCCAAATACTGAACGTGGTGTGTGCCAGAGGTGGTCATATTCTCACTCTACCATCCATGGAATGACTCTATCTATCATCAAGCTCTTTTCAACAATAAACAGAGGGGCACTGATGACATAAGGCTTTGGAGCAGGCACAGTCAATTTCTCTTTCATGTATCTGTTCATTCAAGAAGCATTTTTCACATGATATTGCATGCTAGGGATTTTGCCAGGTCCCTAAAATAGGAGGGTGGGTAAGACCCAACCCCTTTCCTCAAGGAATTCATCCCCTAATGGAGAGGACATCTGTAAGCAGAAAACCTATAATGTCATCTCTTTTGAAGGCATGAAAAAGTGCTGAGGATCTCCAAGGAGGGAATACCACTGTTTTCTAGGCCACATGTGTTGAGACTGTATCTGAGGTCTGCATCTTTCATGTGTGGAGAGAAGCTTACCCAGTGGACAAAGATGATGGAGAGACTTGAAGTCATAGATAATCAGCAGCATTGGGGATGGTGAGAATATCAGTGTGGCCAGAGCTTAGGCTGTGCATTTGAGGAGAGGAGAGGGAATACAGTCAGAGGCAATAGACTAGGGAATTGGGCTTGGAGCTTTGGACTCATATTCTAAGCTAAGACATTTAGAATTCACCCTACAGACAACAGGGAGCCAACTGGAACCTTCCACAAAGAGGAAGGGTGACAATCAGATGTCCTTTCTACAATAACTCTGATGGTTATATGGAAAGGATATTGACCCCTCTAGAACAGACTGGTACAAAGAGACCACTTAAGACATGTGTAGTTCTCCAGACTGAGATGATGGTAGTGTCAGCTGAAGAAAAGAGGCTGGATTTAAGAGACACTGTTGGGGGACTTAGATTAGCAGAATAGAGCTTCAGCTAAAAATTTCTGCCAATAACCACCTCATTAGCCTACCTCTTCAATACTCTTTATCCTGAGGTGGGCAGTTCCAATGTAACATGTTGAGAATCCCGCACATCTTTCTGAGGAAAAGGAACTCAGTTTGTAAGTGTTTAATAAGACACATAGAAAAAGATCATCCCTCTTCCCTCTTACACTTTGAGCTTTGTGAAGACAAACAGCAACCATGCCCCTATCCAACTCTTTCTCCCAGCCCTAAAAGAGTATTGAAGATAACACACTCTTCTTAATGTTTGAATGAATGAATGAATAAATCTGAATGAGTGACAAAACCGGAATGCAAAAACTTTCCACAGATTGGGAAAAAGCATTGCATTTGTTTAAAATAGTGCCTAGAGTGTAAAGACCACTTTCTTTTATTTTGAGGCGGGGGAACAGACCAGTTAATTATAAATAATAACAAAGCTTCCCACTTGTGCTATTTGGAAACAAGGGTCCATCCCTCCACAGAAATAAGACTAAGTATGTGTTATGAAGATAGTGGTCTGTAATCTTGGCTTCCCAAGTGATACACACAGCATGAATACATGGATACATGGCAGATTTGCTTCAAAGAGTGGCTGTCCAGGCCATGTGCTTTTGGAGGTGGCAAGCTCTTGATGCTGCAAGAGAAGAGAGTCATTGGCTCATGTTACTTAAGAAAAAGTAGGGAAATGGGGCTCACAGAGACAGTTGAGCAGGCTGTGCCCTGCACAAGAGTGCTGCTGAGGAACAAGTAGTGACTGAAACCTAGACGCTGTTTCCAACTCGAGGGGGATGTTTCTTTAATCACACATAAGTCCTGGGTGGGAGAACGGTGCCCTGGATTTAACAAAACTAGAATGAATGGAAAAGAATACTTCTGAGACTAGTTTCCTGGACAATACCCCAAACCTACTCACCCCCTTGTCTTCATAGTGTCCATTTTTACTATCTGATCCTTGTGTCTGTGGCATTTGGGTTTCACATCAGTCTTACTGTTTGGCCCTTCTCTCCTGCACTCAACTTGTCTGGTATAGCCTTAAAGGGGTCTAAGAGGGAACAGGCACACAGTGCCTTTAAACATGACTGACACAGCCATCTGTCGGGGTTGACAGCGTCTGGGCAAGATTACTCTCCATGCTCATCTGGCCAACTGGTCGACTGCAGTACCTAATAATCACATTATCAGAGCAGGAACATCGCCCACTGGATGAAACTTCAGACATTACTTATGGATGAAATGAGGTCAGAAGAGGTCAGAGAAAACAAGAGATGAGCTGGCCATGACAGCTGTCCAAGCTGCCCTTGAGATGCAACATCACAGCATCGGGGCCGTGGCTGTATCTTCCCACAGAGCAGGGGTTCTGTCCACAAGAACCACTGTGGCCTCACTGTGTTTCAACCTGGGGGCAAGTCTCCCAGAGAAAGCAGCTGTCCTTGAGGAGGCGAAGGAAAAAACAAGCTAACACTGCTTTGGAAATAATGAAAGCATTAAGCTCATATTTGTGCTCTTCTTGTGAGCTTTACTGCCAGGCTGGGAGTTCTATGAAAGCAGCTATCAGCATTGTGGTCAGCCCTTAAGCATCTCTCTGGATGAAAGCATGTATACAGCATGAACTGATGGTTTGATGAGGGCAAAATACCCAATATACAGCCTTGTATAGAGAGCTGCGGGGAGAATATTTTAAGAGCAGCTCTCATGGAAGAAAAATAATTTTAAGTATATTTCTTTGGTTGTATCATTAAATAAAAAGATGGAATCCTGTGAGTGATAGTGCATTATTGTCTGCCTAATTTTCTAGAGCAGAAATGTGAAGTTAGAGGTTCACTTGGAGAATTATAACAAGATTTACTCCATTTTAACAAGCATGAAACCACAAATAAAACTTTAAAACAAACTTCCTTCAGCTTTTTATAAATTGTCCTTTACCTAGGGTCAGAAACATTAATGAAGGGAATAGATTTAGATACTTCTTCTTTAGATAGTTATCATTAGTAAAATTCCTATTTTTCTGCACAAGAAAATAGTATAATGTATTAAGAACTGGTCATCCCATTACATGTTGCACAACCTGCTTTTAATTTCACCTTAAATGTTGTCCCAAATAAAGCCATCACTTAGAATAAAATATAAATATAATGCACATATTTTGTGAAAAATAATAATTACTATTAACCTCAAGGAGCAAAAGGTTAAAAAGAGCAGAGTTCCTATTTTCAAATGTAGTAAATCAATCCAATTTGGAGTCAACGTAGTAAAGACATGTCTAGAGCTTTTTACTCCAAACATGATGAGATCAAGAAATTTTCCTTTTTGGAGAGAAAAAAAATGCATTTCTAAAATGCAAGCACTTTGAACATCTTGCTCAATTCCAAATGCAGTCTCCTTCTGTTGTGCTTTATTTTAATGCTTTTCTTTTCACAGATGAAAGTTTGACTTAAAAAAAAAAGTATAGGAATATGCAGATAGTATGAGAGTGATGGCTAGGAGGGATAGCAATAACTTATGTGGTCTGGGAATTCTCTACCATGTCACCATCCTCCGCCTTCTATAAGGGTAGCAAAATAATTGGCCAACATAATTAAATATGAATCCGCATAACTTCAGACTCTGAACACCTGATCAGTCCTTTGATAGGCTAAAAGGAGTGCTTCACCAGCCATGTATTCTGAAAGCAAAGTGGAAAAAGCTGTACTTTCTTTGATTTGTGAAAAAAATTGCTTCTTCTGTAAATACGGAGCACAAACTTGACATTTCCTGAGGAAGTCATCTGAAACCTTAGCATGTATTTATCACAAGTGCAGTGGGGTCATATAATAAATTACCATCTTTCCATCCCAGTTTTCCCCACCAGTATTCATATGTTTTCGAAAGGAAGTTTTCAGCTTATTTCAGAGAGTACAGTGCCATAGAACTAAAATAAAACAAATAAGTAAAAAACCATAATGTAACAGTAATTGGTAGTTGGAAAACGTATCAATGATATTTACTGAAAACCCATGGTGGGCAGAGCCCTTTGCCAGCTACCATGAAAAGGTAAAAATAAAATAGAAAATAGGATTTCTTCCTTCAAAGTGCCTATAGTCAAATAGAAGAAATACATATAAACAAATGTATATGAATGTACAAAGAGCACATACATTTCAAAAAGTCAGAGCATGCAAAACCAATTATAATCAAACACAGGAGTTTATGCAGAGGCACCCGACTGACAGGGTGACTTCATTTGAAATGGTCCCAAAACTTCAAGTGCCAGGCACACAAGCACAGCTGAATGACAATATTGTCCACAACAGAAACTTGTTCATTTTCTGTCAAAGCATTTATTTGTTGTGAGATAGGACAGGAGTTAACATAGTTTGATCATATGATAAAAGGTTTCATCAAATTAATCCCATAATTGATTAACTCACCCTTCTGTTGATTGTTTTACAAAGGCTATGGATTTTATTTCAACTTAAAAAAAAAGAAGATAGTTTATAGACTTTTAACTCTTAATATTTTAAAAACGAACCTGAAAGATTTTTTTTAAGTTTAATTGGGAAGAAATGTGACACATCACTGTGCTAACTTATGGTTTTTAGAATAAAAAGGCAAGAAATGAGACAGTATTTTAGCAGGTTTTTTTCTCCATCTCTAAGAATCATTAACAAAGACTATAATTTTACTATCATTTTCATATTTCGTATTTTAGTATGATAGAGAAAGGAGAAAGTGTCTTGTTCTAAGGAATAATATCTCATAGAAAATTCTATTTCCAAACAGAATTCATGAATATTCAAAAAAAGTACAGAAATACTAGATGCATAACACAGTGATGATACCATCATAAACAACTTTGATTACAGGCAGGAACGTGGGTATAGTGAGAAGTTACTGATCATTAAATTTGATTTAAGAAAGTAAGGAGTTGAGCCAATTTTTAACAGGATTCACCCTACCTAAAAAACTATATTTACAACTCTACAAGTGAATGTTCAGACTAGTTCATCACAATTTTTACATGTATGGGTTATCACTTATTTTGAGAAGCAGTGTGGTGTGATTTAAGTGATAAAAGCACAATTTGAAATCCATCTCTGCCATAAATGACCTAGATCTCTAGTCTTCTTTAACATTTTCATATGCAATCTATGATTATAAGAAATAATATGCATCTAGAAGTATCAGAAATACAAAGAATAAAAGGATCTGTGGAGCTGAGGTAAAATTGGCATACACAAATTTCTCTATTTAAATTCTATTAATTTAATTTCAGGAAACCCTATTAATTATGACCTTTCCATGATTACTTAATAATTGTTATTTAAAATTATAAACCTGGAAACCTCAAAGTACCTTCTGAATCATTAGTATTGGAGGCTGTCTACATGTGTTTTATTTGTTTACTATATTAATTCACATCGAACTGCTATTCAAAAACAAAGTGGGGACTTCAGATGGCATCGTATAAAACAAATCAAAACAAAAAGAACCACATGCACACAATAAAAACCTTTAAAATAAAGATAAGTTACATAGTGCAATAGAGATAATGATCCAGTTGTAAAAAAATTATTTTCTGGAAGCATAGGAATAAAAAAACACAACAAATGCTGTTGGAATGGGGTGGAACAGAAAGATCCCCAGCCACGGAGTCAGAGACCCAGTTTAAGGTCAGGCAAAGGCCTTTTGTGAGTCAAATTTTCACCGTCTGTTCAAGGCGGAAGCTCTCTACAGCTCCAAGTGCTAACTTTATAATTACTTGGGTCAGACAAAAATCTTTCCCTGGCACATATCCACACGTCTTTCAGGTAGAGCAGAGACTGAAGATCCTAAAACCAAGATGAACATACATGACAAATTCACGGTGGCATTGCTCAGTGAGGGGTCTTCAGGAAGTTGAAAAGAATTTCTGAGATTGGAGTACTAAGAGTCGATTCTGGCATCATGTTCTCTTCCTCATTTTATCCGCTCAAAATAATAAGCAGATGTAATGTAAAATAATTTTTACATTGTAAAAATAATGCATAAAAATGCATTGTTTTAACTTTGAACATGTTAATATGTTAATTTCTACAAGTCAAAATTTATTTGCCCACACGTTTACAAATCCTAACACCTGACGAATTTTTCATGTTCGACTAGACATTTGTTATGTAATCTGTTTTTTATATATAAATCTATTATATAACATTTCTGTTACATAACTTGTTCTAAAACATGTCACTTTCTTTTTAGAAGCTACTTTAATTATCTTCCAAAGATGTTACAAGAGGGCGGGGTAAGGGAAAAAGGGAACTTCAGCTATTTTTATAAAACTAGTGAACAGAGCAGTGGATTCCCTCCCGTTTGACAGATGTTTGTGGCAGAGACAATATTAATTACTCCAAGCCAAGTAAACAACGAAGATCTGCAGTACAGCGGCTTGCAATGCTGGAGAAAGTTGGGTTTAAGCTGAGAATGTTGCACCTTTAATTTCGTAGGGTTGAATAGGATCCAGTGAAAACTATAATTAGAAATTATTCCAGATTTAAAAAAAGCAACTTCTGTGTTATAAAAGCAACGTGGGTTCTACCTGGTCCCTTTTGGGCTAAGTAAGTTGTTTGATCAGCTTCTCTCAGTCTCTGTGGATGTCCTTATATGAGTCTAATTGAAGGACTCCTGTTCTCTTTTTATTTTTGCTCTATGAAAAATGTATCGGAGATGTCTTATAATGAACTTTGATATGGTGAAATGATAATAATGTCCTAATTATATATAAAAATGTAATTACACTTGCTTCTATTATAGAAAAACTCCCTTTATAATGAAGTGTTATGTTGGAAAAAGATTTTCATTATAGACGGACTCCTTTACTTGTTAATTTGAGCTCTGATTCATCACTTTAATATTAAAAAGTTCTTTGTAAGTTACTTTTGATGTATCTCATTTATGGTTCATTTCACTTCCTGGGAACCACAAGGAGCCCAAATCCAAACTTCTTTGAAAGACACTTAAAAATACATCTTTCAAAAGGAGTTCTTCTTTCTATGCGGTGAAACAGCAATATCACTGAACTTCTCATTTACTTGAGCTGTGAAAACTTTTGTTTTGAAATTTGAAAAGCATGTATATATATATAGGCATGGCTTCTCAACTGTTTAAAAATATCTGTGCATTCAGTAGTAATAGGCAAACATTTAAAAATAGCCTTTAGCTAATAATCAATTATACAGGTGACCTCATGACGTTAAAATAATATGATGTATTTTCTATTCTTTTTGAGATTGCTCAGATCATCATTTCACCAAATCAAGTGCAAAACTGAGTACAACAAATCTATCTTATTTGCTTTTTTTTACAAATCTGGTCAAAGTCTTAGTAGGAAAAATCATTATATCCATTGGTTAAAATCAGTTCAGAAGTTTTCAGTCTACCACCATCACAGGGAATAAATATTTCATCATTAACAACAGAAAAAAAATGGCTTAAACTATAAACGATCAGAATCAACACAATAATTTAATTGAAATAAAGAAGGCATTCAAAAGTGTTGCAAGTGAATTCCAAAGAAGCAGTCTACAATTATTTCTTTTGCCTTCTTTTAGAGGGTCAACTTTCAGATTTTAAGTAAGGTTAATTTATTTAAAATATTGTTTTTAAAAGTAATGGGTCTGGTTTTTTTATTTTTTTATTTTTGAGACAGTCTTACTCTGTTATCCAGGCTGGGGTGCAGTGGTGCCATTTCAGCTCACTTCAGCCTCCGCCTCCTGGTTCAAGCAATTCTCCTGCCTCAGCCTCCCGAGTAACTGGGATTACAGGCGCATGCCACCATGCCCAGCTAATTTTTGTATTCTTAGTAGAGACAGGGTTTCACCACATTGGCCAGGCTGGTCTCGAACTCTTGACCTCAGGTAATCCACCTGCCTCGGCCTCCCAAAGTGCCGGGATTACAGTCATGAGCCACCGCGTCCAGTGTAATGGGTCTTTAGAAGTGAGACTCCGATTATTTTAGGTCTGATTTTGATAGCCATCAGAATCACTACTATCTTTTTTTTCTATAATTTGAAAATACGATTTGTAAATTTTTGTAATTTATACATTTATAATTTGTAAATTTTCTCTGATTTATAAATATCTTTAAAATTTTAGAGAATTCCAATTTCTTTTTTAACCTCTTCCTGAATATCATGACTCTAGGAACTTTGCTATAACTTCAGTAAGGTTGTCGTACTTGATTCCTTCCTCCCCACTGCCCCAACCTAACATCTAGTCTTTCCCTCAATCGTCTTGATTCTACCTCCCAAATATCTCTCGAATCCACTAGCACTCACCAGTGTAGACCACCATCACTTCTCAGTGGGATTCCTGCAATGGCCTCCTAGCCTCTTTGCTTCCTCTCCAGTCTCTTGTCCATATTATTAGTTAACGATCTGGCAAATCATAAACCAAACCACGCCACTTTCCTATGTAAATATTTCCATGGTTTCTTGTGCCTTCAAATTAAAATCCAAGCTCTTTCCATGGTGCAAAAGGCTCAAGATGATCTGATTCTTACATACCCCCGCGAGTTCACCTTCTATCACAATTCATCTCAGACACATTTTCAGTCCTTCAAACACACCACACTCTGCTCCCTCTGCTTGGAAAGCTCTTTCCCCAAATGTTACCTGGCCAGATCCTTTCAGGTCATAGTTTCAATGTCACCTGAAATGCCTGGTAGCTTACTTGAGCAGGGTCCGACCTTGGTTGTTTTTTCTCATAGCACTCTATTTCCCCTTTCATTCTATCTCCCTAATTGTCACTCAGGCATTTACCTGTCGCATTTCTTTCCCCTTTATAAGATGTGGCTTTGAAGAACAAGAGTCAAGCTAAGAGAAGGCAGTATGTCCCAAGCCAGATCTCCTCCCCAATCTTCCGCAGCTGAGAATCTATCCTTTCTTGTTCTCTCAAATTTACCAGGCATTTCCACACCAGCAGGGCTCTGCCTGGAAAGGTTTCCTTACATTCTGCAAACTTTCCAATTCTTTCTTGTTTTTTAAGACCCAGCGCGAATGCTGCCTTCTCTCAAAAGCCTTCTCTGATTCCATAGTTAAAATTAATCTATCCTTGAGTGTCAGTACTATTTTATTAATCCCATCTTCGTTTGCAGCAAGGTTAGTTGTATCCAGGTATGTCTCCTTTACAGCCACACTTCTGTTTGTTTGGAATATTTCTCTTAGTACTATTGTTTTTTTCAATTTTTAAATAATATCTAATTGATGACCTCCTTCTCCCCTCCTTTCAATAAACACATTTTATAACTTACTGGGCACATGATATTTCTACTTATTAAAAAAAAATTGGCAAATAAGTCAATGATTTTCTAAACTCAAATGTTCATAGAAATTTCTATGCCATTGCTGTTTATTAGACCATAACAGAAAGCTAGGTAATTCTAAAGTAATTCCAATGTTTATTTGGCACCTAGTGACAACTTGAGGAAAGAAATTGTATTTCCCCCATTATACTTTTACCTTTATTTAGGTGAAAATGTGGACCCAGAGTTTGTCAACAACCACAGCTAATGTGAATAATACTGTAGGAATATAAACATGATGACATTTCGGATGGGATATCATGGATTAATGAGTCTCAAAAGGGAATATGGCACTTAACAGCAACTGAAGGAAGACGTAGCCAAGAAAATCCATGGATATTCAAAAATTTTTTAATAGAACTAATTTTTTCTTTGGGAGGCTGAGGCAGGCAGATCACGAGGTCAGGAGATTGAGACAATCCTGGCTAACATGGTGAAACCTCATCTCTACTAAAAAAACACAAAAAATTAGCTGGCCATGGTGGTGGGTGCCTATAGTCCCAGCTACTCGGGAGGCTGAGACAGGAGAATGGCGTGAACCCAGGCGGCGGAGCTTGCAGTGAGCAGAGATCATGTCATTGCACTCCAGCCTGGGCAACAGAGTAAGACTCCATCTCAAAAAAAAAAAAAAAAAAAAAAAAGAAATAATTTTTTGAATGATTTTGGAAATAGATAAATATGATTAGATGACCTACTTTAATTCCAAAAGGAGAGTAGAAGAAGTAATGATATTTTAAACTGGAAAGAGAGTGGGAATTTAGCATTGATGAAGTCCCTCTTGGCTTTTTGCATATTTTGAAGTTTTCATTCCTTTACTTGTATCATCTTTCAAGTTGTCTCATTTTGAATGTTAAAAAGGATGAATGAATGTGTATGTGAATCACCTCTGAAAATATTTTTCAAAGAGTACTAGTACTGAAATATCCTTCTCAAAACACCACTTTTGAAAAAAAAAATCTTAGCAATATTTCCTCTCCTAGTAAACCATATATCACTTTATACTCTCTTTCAAAAACTAGTATTTGAATCTAAAAGGTAGAATCTTAAAAAAATAACAGTTGTGGTGTTTATGAAAGAATCCAAATTGAACTGGCTGGAATAAGATAGAGGTTTACTTTTTTCTCATGTGAAAAAAGTTGGAGGATAGGTACTCATAGGCTAATTTGGGGGCACACTAGTCAACAGGGACTCTGCTTTTTCTACTTTTGTGCTCCACCTTTCTTAGTTGTGGCTTCTCTTCTCAACGTTGACATATAGCCCGTTATGGCTGCTGGAACTCCAGCCTGACAACCACATTCCAGGGAAGAAAAAGAGGAAGGAGGGGAAAGACAAAAGGTCATGTCTTCTGGCTGAGTCAGTCCCTGTAATGAGATTTCCTAGAAATCCTACCCAATGTCTTAATGTCTTCCACTTATATATCATAACCATCCTCAAAAATAAGGCAGGAAATACAGTCTTTTTATCTCGGCACTTTACTGTTTAGAATAAAATCAGGACTTTGTTAGTAAGGAATAAGGGAAGAATGGATGCTAGGAAAGCCACATTCTATAATGCTGAAATGTCCTATACACTTAAGACAAACATTTCCAACCTTATCTCAAGCCCTCTCCTGCTCACTCCCTATGCTTCTACCATACTGGCTTCCTGGTAGAGCTTCCCGTACAGAATCTCTGCAGTTGATGTTCCTCCTGCAGGGAATGCTTGCCATCTAACTTCTTCCGTGGCTGGCTCCTTCTCACTTTTTAGGTCTCAGCTAAAATTTCACCTCCTTAGCAAGACTGTCTTCCCAACTCAAATCTATGGTAGCCCCTTCCCTTTCACACCATTATTCTCTCCCTTGCACCCTGTTTTTATCCTTTAAAGCACCTAACACAATCAGTAATTGTTGCTCTTATATATTTGTTATTTTACATATATTTGTCTATTTCATATACAATATATATAAAATATAAAAGCATATTTGTTTATTCGCTTATTTTCATATCCCCAAAAAGTATCTAAACCCCGTGAGAGCAGAGGGCTTGTGGGCCTTGATCACTGTTGTATTCCCAGGACCCAGCCTCCCATCTGACATGTGGAATTCAACAGGTCCATGTTAAGCAAATGAGAACGAACACCAAGAAAACTGTTTTTCAACTAGTAAATAAAAATATCACTTTGTCCACATTGCCATTTTGTGTGACCAATTAAATCTCAAATCCTCTGTTGCAGTTTGGGTCTTTATGAGTCACAAGAATCAGCTTCATAGGTGGCTGACGGGGTGGTCCAGTTGGCTGAAATCATTCCGCTGAACCCAAGTGTTTATCTCTTCCTTTGTGAAATGATAGGGAAGTTGCATTCATCTGAAAACTTGGCTACGGGAGGCTCCAAAGAAAAAGCTCCACTGAGCACATGCACTTCTTCAAATGTTTCTGGTAGAAAACTAACTGGACCACACATGCATCGTTTTGTTGTTTTTTTTAATTTACTGTATCAGAAGCTTGTGGAGAATGGTGATTCTAAAGCTTTTTTCTAATTTAATATTTTACTTGGCATTCTCATGACATAAACGGCAGGGTGGAAGTAAAAAAAAAGGTGGAAGAAAGAATGAAGGAAGAGAGAGTAACAGGGAGGAAAAAGGAGGAAAAAAAGAAAAGAAGAGACAGATAAAATAAGAACATGGACCCTTTGTTGCAAAGGAGAACTTTTCATTGTGGCAGTTTGAGTCCTAGACTTTGGAGAATTGCTGGAAGACATTTTAGCATCCAATTCTTCAAGTAACTCATTAGGGTGATGAAAAGCCCATGATGAAGGGGCAGTACCATGTTTGAAGAGTCAGGGGTTCCTGATATGCTGAATTATTAAGTAGTCAATATTCAAGTGGGCCGCTGCCTGCTCGCCTGTCTTCAGCAGGTGGTGGCCCTCTGCCTTTCTCTGCAAAGCAGCTGCTTGCTCCCAGCCTCCCCAGAGCTTACAACAGCCATTTGTTTCGATTTAAGACAGACACTGTCATTATTTTGTGCAGAACTTCACAGAAATATTTCCTACTAAATGCTTGAACCATCTGAGTAGCACCAGGCAGGCTGCTGGCTTCATTAATAATGCATCCATGCTTATCAATAGGTTTAGACAACTGATATTTAGAAGCTTCTTTAGAAGGAGTGGGGTGGATGTCCCTTTCACACCAGTAGGCTTCATTTTGTCAGTTCCTTGATGTTGACATTACATCCAACTGTGTTCTGAAAACCAGAAGTGCTAAAACTGTGTTGGGGCTGTTCTTTTGCTTTGGAGTGCTTCTTGATGGAGCTAAGTCATGGTGATTTACCTTCTGCCCTTTCTGCCCTCATCTAAGCTTACTCTAAAGGGAAAAAATTTTCCATCCACTTCACTTTAAACCTTATTGCAGCTTTTTGTTTTTCCAGGGTGTCTCACACAAAATTAATCTGGGCAGACTCAAATGTGTTGGCACAGTGCTCTGGTCTTGATATGTTTCATCAGAGCATGATAGGAATGAACTCTAAGGCTTGTGTACGGAAAGTTACCCAACTATTTTTAGATCACTTACAGTCATGAAGCAATGCACCTTCTAAGTCTTTGGGTTTGAATAAACACCCATTAGAAGAGCTATGGCAAAGCTCAGTCTACTGGTTTATTTGCAACCTATTTGCACCTTGCCAAAAAGCAATGCCAAAAGCAATGAAGGAACTCTGGAATCCTGCAGGGCATCAGTGACAGAAAGAAAAATGATGAAAGTACAACCAAAACATTGTTTTTTTCAGTGCTAAAGTTTATATCAATGTAACAATTTCTTTTAATGATAAGATTTTTCTCAAGATTTCCTTTTTAAAGTTCACTTCTCATTGCTGCTTATTAACATGTGTAGCAATCCAAATGAGATTGATACAGCTGTTGTCAAAAGTCTCTTGTTAAAATTTTTACAGATTTAGGAGGTATTTTTAATGGAAAAGATTGCACAAAAGTAAATTTATGGTTTTTCCTAGAGCCATATACATACAAGGACAAAATACATAAAATGACCTATATTCAATGCATATATCTACACATACAGAATGCAAATGCAGAATTCAAATTGCATGTACCAATCCATTAAACATTCTTTGTTATGTTGTATTTTCCCATACAAGAAATGAAACACGTAGTAGAGAGGATAATGGCCACCTAATGATGGGCATGTGCTAATCTTCAGAACCTGGGATGTATTATGTTACCTAACAATGGGAAGTTGAGGTTGCAGATGGAACTAAGGTTGCTGATTAGATGACCTTGAGATGAGCAGTTATCCTGGATTAATGAGGTGGGCCCAATACAATCACAGTGGTCAGTAAATGGGGAACAAGGAGGCAGAGGAAACAGAACTAGAGAGGTGATGTGGAAAAATCTCCACTGGCCATTCTGGGCTTTGAAGATGGAAGGGGGCCACAAGCCAAGGAATGCCAGCAACCTCTAGAAGCTAGAAAGCAAGAAAATGGACTCTCCCCTAGAACTCTCCAAACACCTTGATTTTAGCCAAGTGAGTCCCATTTCAGACTTCCGGCTTCTAGATCTGTAAGATAATAACTTTGTGTTTTTTAAAACCACAAAATTTGCGGCCATTTGTTTTAGCAGCAACAGAAAACTAATATAAAGCAGTTTCCAGAAAAAGCATGAACATTAAAGTACTGAAATAAAAAAGGTTAAAGTGAACAATAACAACAAGAATGGCCATTCTTCTACACTAAGAAATGGCAGTATAAAATTTCTTGAGAGCAATTTACTTCTATTTATCAAAACAACAAAACATTTCCCATTTTATTGATGAAGACATTACACTATTTGGGATTTTCTTATAATGAAATAGGTGCAATATCACACAAGCACACACTTTTTTAAAAAATAGTAAATAATTAGAAACAACCAAAATATGCAACAGTATGGAACTGATTAAAATAAATTATGGTATATGTTTATATAATAAAGTTAATAAGAATAATGCTCTAGGATAATATCCAATGACACAGAAAGATCTCACAATGTACTGTATGAGGGTTTGCAAAATAGTATGGTTTCATTAATATAGCATATATACATGTATACACATATGCATTTTTAAAAATAAAAGATTGAAAAGAATATCAATAATGATCATTTCTGGGGGTGATTTGTTTTTCAACACTTTCCAAAATTAAAGTGTATTATTTTTATTTCCAAAAAAATAAAAAAGCCTACAACAAATTTTATTTTTAAAATTGCCTTGGAGAAATGTCTTTGCCTAGTTCAAGATAGGGGAGACTGAAATCATCCAGCCATAGGTACTCATATCCTTTGCAGGAAAGAGAATGACTACTAAGTCATGATGGTGTATCTGTTCAGGGAAGTGAATTGAAATGGGTCACATACCATCAACAACTGACAGCCCACATTTAACCCTGAAGAGGAAAGATGCTCGAGGATTGTTTGTTCATGAGGTGTTTCAAAGCCAGTGTGGGCTGAAGAATGAATGTCTGTTTTGGCACTGTCAGGTGGTCTCTTTTCAGGTTTTGTGGAGTATCAATGTGAACTAGTCACAGAAGACTCATTAGACAGACGAGAGTTCTTTGAGATTTTCTGGCTTAATTGAATACTTTCTCTTGCTTTAGAAGCCACTGCGGCCTTTGTTAATTGATTTGTGATCTCACAGTAGTCAATATCTCTCTGGCTCACAGATGGGCAAGGGAATAAGGTTTCTGTTTATTTTAAACCATCTACTATATTAACTATATTTGGAAGAACTTTGGAAATATATACATAACTATATATACTTATATATTATATAGTTCTATAAATCTAAATTATATAGTTATGTATAACTATATATTGATATATAGTTACATATAACTATATATGTTATATAACATATATACATATACATAATATACATATAACTACATATATAGTTATATGTAACTATATATCGATATATAGTTATATAGTTATATATAACCATAGATATATAGTTACATATATAGTTATATATAACTATATATAGTTACACATAGTTATATATGCTATATATAAAACTAAGCATATATAGTTATACATAAAACTATAACTACATATAGTTATAAATATATGTATGTAAATATATAATGAAATAAATATACATATATAGTTATTTTCAACACTTTTGGTTGATCGAAAGCAAAATATTTGGGATTTAAACTTCCAAAGGTGTTTAAATAAATTTACATTTTATGGAGCACAACTATTCTCATAAAAGTGGTATTTCAATGTTGCTACAGTGAAACACATTAGGTTTGTTTCTTATAGTTTTCAACAAGTTTTTTTTAAAAGAAGAAAATTGTAATAGTCTCTTACTCCTTTTTTCAATGAGAATAGAATTTAATGCAATTTAAAAATGGAAATTTTAATTCTGTTTATATGATGTTTCATAAACTGGGAGAAATTTATTCTGCCAATTTTATCTCCTTTTTCCTGACAGGAATAAAAGTCCTCCTCTGACAGAGAAATATCCCCAGAATACATGCTCTTTGTTAATATTTGTGTAGCAGAACTAATATATATTATAAGATAATCCAAGAGTTTCCCTGTCTGGTTAGGGAAGTTTCATGATGGATGATGGCCTTGGGTGAGGAAGTTAAGAACCCAAGGGGATGGCCTGGAGGAGGGAGTAGTAAAACAATACGTAATTGAATTGTTTCATCTACAAAATTAGTGGGGATTGGAGACAGGAGCAACATACAAAAAAGGAGACCAAAAGAAACAACAACAACAACAAAGAGAGACTAGGCTAAGCAGCATGTTGGGAAGCTGGATTTGACCAAAAAATAGTTGGAGATAGATTGACAGGGGTTGGGTTCTCAGTCTCAGTCTACTAGGAACAAGACTTCTGAAGAACCAATTGAAAGACATTTGCCTTCTTTAATGTAAGCCCTCTCTTGACTCTAACCCATTAGCAAAGATCTGTTCTACACCAAGGCTCGTGTTGGTATTGTGGTCAGTAAAGGATTTAGGGTGGAATTTACTATGGGACATAATGGCACAACTGGGATAGTTAGGTGATCTGGGAACTTGGGACCAGAATAAACTTAGATCATCTCAAACTTCCTCCCCTACTCCAGACCCATATCACAAAGACACTCAGAAGTTCCAAAGGAGGGCAGGTCTCCCACTGGAGGTGAGATGGGAGTTTAAGCCATTTTTTTTATTACTATTACAAAAGCCTGGATGACCTGTGCTAGCACCTGGCTTGCATATGGTTTTATAGGGTCTTAGAGTTCTCGGATACATATCTGCAACTCTTATATAGATTTGGAGATTTCTTAAATCCATCAATCAAGAAACAATCTAGAACATCAGAGTCTTTTACTAATCAGGCACTTGCAATCTCATGGGAGGTGATAAGCCGCATAAACTTGAAATCATAAACCACAACTCGTCATGTTCGTGTAAATAAATATATCAGAATTGTTAAACTAATGCAGCAGAGCCAAAATTGAGCTATGCAATAAAAATGGGCAAATAAAAAAGTCAATAGTGTAGCACAGCAAACTCCATTCCTATTGTCACTGCTCATTATCTCTCATTAGATTATGGTAAAATCCTCTTGGCTCCCTGCCTTCGGTGCTCCCATCACTAAGAGCTATTCTTTTCTTTACTACTAAATTAATCATAATGAGGCAGAGTTCTGTCTGGCACAATGCTTGGCACAGAATAGGGTCTCAAGAAACACTTGTTAAATGAACAAATCAATTAGTGATTCTTATCTATCCTACACAAAAATGTCAGTGTCTCATTATTTCCTATTTATCTTTCTAACATTAAATCTCATTGTATCTCATTATTGCTTGTTATGCTTACATGCTCCAGCCCTGCTCCCATTCTTATCTCTTACTGTATTCTGTTCCTTAATTTGGCATATCCTTTTCCCCATTCCAGCAAGTTTACCTTATCCATATTTCAAAGCCTTTCTCAAATACCAACAACCCTTTCTCTCTGAACATCCAAACAAGAAATAATAAGTTTTCCTCCCATTCTTCATACAAATTTATCTTTACCTTCCTACAATGCTTACTGTTTACTTGATATTCAAGCAATTTGTGCTCATATCTCCCAATTGTATAGTAAAGGTCAGGGTGCTTTGATGCAGACAACAGAATCCACACCAGCTAGTCTAAGCAGAATGGGATTTATCACAGGCTACTAAATAGTTTATAGAATTTCTGGAAAAGCCAGAAAAATCAAGCTTAGACCAATTACATCCTGAAACAATATAGCCAAAAGAATTATTTTACTACATTAAGGGAACTGTTTGCATAGAAATTTCATTACCACTGCCTCTTCTCAGTTCACGATACTTACAGCACCAAGGACAAAATGTAGACTGTAACATTTCAGATGCCTTGGGAAAACCAGGCACTTCCACCACAACTTTCAATCTCCCCACCCATAAGCCCAATCCCATGTTTCTCACGTTCATTTTCGAAGTCTTACGTGTGGGTGCATTTGTTTGGTGAAATCTAGTGCCTATGTGGAATCTTAGTTACAAGAGAATTTGAGAAATGTCATTTTTAGATGTCCATTCAAACACAAAAGGCATGATGGAAATGGATTGGAGAGAATGTGGATTGATCCGGTCTACAATATCTACCATATTTAGTAGGCCTACTGGGAGTATGACTTATGTTTATTCATCTTCATATCTCCCACTTGCACATAGGGAGTACCCAATAGGGAGTGCACATAGGAAGTGTCCAATTTATTCAGTGGACAATGAATAAATGCCATATGTGAATGTATATCAAGTGCACAGTGCAAAATAAGGCAAAAGAGAGTTGAGAAAAGAGAAATGGAGTCAGTGAAAACATTAATGTTTTCTTAATGAAATCTTTGATTTAAATTGCCAAACTACCACTCTTGAAGATGTTACTTGGTTTACCAAAAACTATGCAGAAGAAGCAAATGGCAGAGAAGGAGAGTCCTATTTCCTGATGAAAATTTGCTTGGATGGTCTTGTGCTGCAAGGACAATAGCAATCTGTTTGGCCCCAATAAAAAAAAAAAAAAAAAAATTAAGTGTTAGTTGAGAAATTTTATAGAACAAAAATGTAACCTTCAACAACAGATGAGATGTATGTCTCATAGATTCATAATTTTTCTTGTATCTTCTATTCCAAGTCTACCTAAGATAACTTTATCAAGTGCCAATTTAAGCTCGCTCACTAGTTAGGAACTCATATTTTGATAACATTCATAATAGGTTACATTCCAAAAAAGAATCAATGAAAGTAAAATAATATGTATTGTATATTATTATTTATACGTAAAGTACTGATAATTAAAAAGTGAATTAAGAAACTGACTATAATGATAAAATTATAAAGGACATCACTGAACAAGGCAAAGAATCTCATATATTTTGGCCATAGAATATTGTCATCCCACAATATTTTGTATTTTGTATACAAAATAGCTAAGAGGGGTTGCCTTGGGAAGGAAGGGTATAAAGACAGAAGATAGAGAGTTTCTCTGGAGCAGACCAAAGTGGGAAGTAGTAAAACAAAGGAATTCAGAGCTCACCTGCCTCCTCTGTGCACAATCAAGGGAAAAAAAGAATCTCCCCACTACCATTAAGGTCCTCAATTAAATGTACTTCTCCACTCAAAGCAATGTTCAGCAACTTCATACTTTCCCTTCCAGTGTGTCATTTTCAGTGGTCATTGCGTACAGTTAAGGAAAAAGAATCCAATAACATGAAACTATTTTAATAATTTTTAAAGGAAGTTTAAATGATACACACTTGATCAGGGTCGACGAAAATGGCACTAGTGTCGAAGGGCAACAGGTTGCTAATAAATACAATAGTTTAGGAAAGTGCTGTTTCTGTCATGGAAAAACTATATTCTGGGAAAAATAATACTACAGTAATTCATTTTTGAAAGCTATTGAGACTTCTTGGATGAAGAATGTAGTTATTAAAGGCAAAGTACACAATATGTTGTAATGAAATGTTTGTGCTTCACACTTCATTAAATGTTTTGTGGGCCTCTGGGGAAATTCTCTCTCTCACACACAGAAACAATGTTTATACACAGTGGTATCAGTAGAGGGAGTGCAAAGAGCAGTGTTCATGGGAAGAACTTGCTACAACTTCAATATGTTAAATTAAAAACACCAAAACGAGGCAAGTGAGGAAATGTGTGGTAACTGACAAAAAGGCACACAAAATTCTGCTGTGACTTCAGCCACTCTTACATTAAATCAAAATAACATTTTAAAATTTCATTTGAAAATAAAAAACTGTGGGTTTTTCTTGAAGTCTAGGGTGATGGAGAAAACTGGACGGTTTGAATTAGTGGGATTAACTGACAAAACATCGAATTCCAAATTCTGCAGTTAAACAGACCCAATTACACATGTAGGACTCAGAGAATTCAAAAGGTTAGCAGTTTGGAATCTGCTGACTGTGTTAACTTACAGTATTTTGAAAGCAAAAGTGTAAAATAGTGGTAAAAACGTGAGTAACTTTATAGTGTCATTGGCAAAAGATCTTTTAAAAGGAAACAAAAGTCAAGTCATGTAAAGAAAAGAAACCTATGAAAGGTCTTCAACTTGTTTTGTTCCTTACATCTGGGGCTTCTTCCCTTTAACAGCACTTCCTGAAGGGGGACGTGCCTATTTGTCTGATCTAAATGTAAGTAGTAGCCATGCAACATTTTTAAGGAAAAAAGAACAACGAAACGTACAAGGGAATCACATTCAATAAACAAAATCAAGCAAGAAATGTTAAAGACAATGGGCATACATACTTTAGACCACCAACCAAGATCCTTTTAAAAATACTAATAGAGATTTTCAAGGAAGCATTCCTTTGCCTCAAGAACATTTTTTTTTTCTCCCTTAAGAAGTGTGTTAACCTTAATGGCTTTCCCTAGAGCTAGAATTTCAATTAGCTACTTTATTACCATGACTCTAGTCACATAAAAAAGTGGTGACTCTTTAAGATTCTTGTACTAAGCCATATTCTTCATGGGCACATCTAAGTTTAACTTAATTTTTTTCCTATTTCCAGGTTCCTGTATATAGTAAGATGCTAGTTATAAGAAAAGTACAACTTGAACTTAGATGAATGTAGCACTTGGGCTTCCTTCTTGTTAATAAAAATACATATTATAAAAATTGATTCATTTATTACATAGACCCAAATGTTATTAAAAATGAAAGCTATACAGTCGGCCTAAGAGAGGATGATGCCAAGCTGTAATAAAACTCTTTATAATTCGTCTTTAAAATCACCTTTCCCCTTTTTTCATTTTATTCTTAAAATTATCAAGCCACAATGACATCTCTATAATCATTTTTATCTGCTCTATTTGATAATTTGACACATTTTACTATATTAGCTATTATGACAGATTTTTGAAGCACTAAAAAACGTAAGTCCTTCAAAGAGTTCACATCCTTAGGGTTTGAATTACCGATTGTACAATATCAAATAATGTAATTCTGATCAAGATCTCCAAAACAGTTAACTACTACAGTAATACTTATATATGCTCTTTCACAGTTCTCTTGAAATACACATAAACATCATTTCTAGGGATATTCAAAATAAAATACAAACGGCAGAAAGTAACTGATTAAAACTTCCAAGGTCTACAAAAGAGCTAAGAAAGTCATAAAGTTCAGTTTATTCTCTTGGCTGCAACCTGTATTTCAGTTCTTTAGGTAATTTCCGCATTTGTATGTTTATTTAAAAGGCATATAAGGTCTGATTTCAGATTACCTAAAGGCCAAATTCATCTAAGAGGATTCTTTAAAAAATCATCCTATTGTAAAAATGTCTCTCGATTTATGAGCAGTTCAGGGTGCATTCTGGTGGCATCACTTTAGTCAAGTGCTCATCCAGTGCAAGTCCATGATGGAGAAAAGTTGCCAGCCTCTGAGCACAGGAGGTGGACATCTGTTGCTTTAGTCTGCTCAGTATCCACTCATCCTTGCAATGCTATGGTTTGCGTGTGTCCCCTCCAGAATTCACATGTTGAAACTTAATGGCCAATGTAATGGTATTAAGTAGTGGGGCCTGTAAGAGGTGATTAGTTCATGAGGCCTTCTCTCTCATTCACAGGATAAAGTGCTCTTATGAAAGGCTCGATGGAGGCAATTTGTCCCTTTTTGCCCTTCCTCTTTCTACTATGCGAGGACACAGTGTTTCTTCCCATCCTCCTCCCTCCATAGGATGCAGCACTCAAGGTGCGATTTTGGAAGTAGAGACTGAACTCTCACCAGACAATGAGCTTGCTGGCACCTTGATCTTGGACTTCCCAGCCTCCAGAATTGTGAGAAAATAAATTTATGTTCCTTATAAACTACCCAGTCTGTGGTATTCTTTTATAGCAGCACAAAAGAGTCTAAGATTCTTCCTCTAATAGCAGCACGCCACACTTTCCAAAAACTGTCAGTCAAAGATTTGCATGTCTCCACCACCTCCCCCATGCTGGTCATAGTGACTGGTTTTGTGGCAGACACATGACTTTATCAATAATAAAGTAATTCACATGAGAGGTATTTTACTGAGAAGGTTGGGAAAATGAGGATCTCTTTTTCCTGGGATAGCCAAGTGGGTAGAAGATAAGCCTGGAGCTGCAGGTGGCCATTTATTTCCCACTAGAGAAAGTCAGTTATAGAATGGAGCCTATATAAAAAATCAGAACCAAGAGACTTTAAAGAATTAAGTCTGATGACTTATTACATTTTTGAACACCTGAATTCGGTCATATTAGGTCTGGGGAGCCAATAAATTTCCATGTTCCATAAGACAATTTGAGTCCATTTTTGATTATTAATAAACAAAAGATTCCCAACTAATATAGCATCTTTCCTTATTCAAGAGGGTAGATAGTGGAGACAAATAGTCTGTGTCCTTAAGAGAAGGTCAGAGAAACAAAGACAGATATGTGATGTGAAGTGATTCAGAATTCAGAATTGTCTTTTGCAGAAGTTTTTGATATATTTTTTATAAAACAGAATAGTGTTGAGTTCTTGTTAATTGATTTACCCAATGTCTTTCCTCAATAACTGAAACACATATCGTAACATGTTGCATCTACCCCGATTGGCTGCCAAAATGTATTCCTTCCCAAATGTCCCCATCCAGCTCAAATTTCCTTTTCCTTTGGCAGCAGCTCATACTTTCTTTTAGTGTTGCTGGGAATTTTCTGAGCCTGCTTTTAGGCCTTGGTGTCCTGCTGAATTCTTCACTCTTTTCATCTGTTTCCTTTTAAAGCTGCTTTCAGGTTCATTGCTTCCTGACCTATTCAGCCTTGCTGTTCTTCTAGGCCAGTCTAATTCCCCAACTGGGGCTTCAAGACTCTATTACTGCTGTGCTGTCAACAACCTATTTTTTCCTCTTTCACCAACTTTTGGTTACTCCCTGATCACATTCAGGGTGCAAAAATGCTAGGAGTGAACAGTTAACCAATCCCCAACCTGCACCAGCACATATGACAGATCCTATTTGGCATCCTTTTACAGGATGCACTAGCTAATGCAGATAAGCTCTGTGGCATCAATTCAGCCTCCAGAAGAAACCCAAATAGCAGCACGGGACAAAGGTCAAGGATTAACTGATGCTAACAGAAATGTTCCCAGTGACTGCCCAGATAAAATATTGTATCCCAGCTGATGAGGCTGGCACATGATTACAACACGACAAGGTATGCTTCCCTGGGAAGAAACCCCCCCCTTTCATTTGTAATATAGCTTCATAGTTCACATCACGTCTGCTAGTTGCATTGACTGTGGTAAGAACTACATACCACAAGTAGAGTTTTTAATGGCAATATGAACCACAAAGATGATGCTTATTCCACATCTAAGCCAATAAGCTCAATGCACTCTTTCATGGCTCTTCATCTTTTCCCATATTAGATTAGGCTGTTCCTTTCAGCAGGAGTTTTAATGCATTGTAGGCCTGTTTGGCAGCAAGCTTTGAAAGCATTTAATAAAAGGAATGTGAAGGAAATGTTATCAGTGAGCAAGGTTTGCCTTAATGATTCCTTAACCCATTTATTATTATCTCCTGCTTCTCAGAGGTGATGGTTCAGCAGTTCTACACACTAAGCTGAAGAAAACCCTGAGACTTTTTGGAGCCAGAGATCCTTCATCCCTGCGGGGTAATAAGCTGGCTAGCCTTCCATAATGGGCAGGCTGTGGTTTATTGTTTCCTATAAGGAACCTACTGGAAGGAATTTTATGGCCATGGGTTTTGTGTGAGCATTAAGCCATTTGTGGCATGTGTGAGAAAGCACTTGTCCCCAAAGCTACTTCAATTTCCCTTCCTAGGGGTTGGCAGCCTCCAGAGAAAGCATTCTAAAAGTTATCTCTAGACAATACTCATTCACAGGACAGGCAATCCAGGCACTCTTGGGGGCAAGCCTGAACTCTCCTGTTCACTAAATCACTGGCACGAAGGAACCTAACCTGAATGAAAGGGTTTAGGAAGCACACTTCCCACTCCCTGAACATGGACTGGCCTTGCTTTGAGGATATCTGGAGAGCCGATGCCTGTTACCTTCCTCATTTTCACTTGGCCCAATCCTCCCCTTTGATAAACACACATTCCCACAGACAGACACATTCTGTTGGCTTCTCCCAGAAAGATCTACAAGCAAAGGTGAAGGAGAACTATATGGAGCAAATGAAAATAGAACCAGTGGGATAAGCTGCCACTTTATAGAAGTAAATATGACAAACTTAGACCCACAGGAAATCGTTTTATGGCAAAGATTTTTGTCCTTTCAAAGAAAGGACAAGGCATTTTATTTTTCAAAATGAAACCTCAGGTCAGTGAACATGTGGCCAGATGCCCGGTGGAAATAATATTGTCTGTAGGGAACTTCATGGGGCTCTCCGGTGAAGAGAAAAATTAACCTTCAGTAAATAAAAAAACTTTAAATTCCATGTTGGTGAAATTATTCTTACATTCTAGTTTTCATCGAGGACTAATATATATACAACACTTGAAGTTTTTCCATTAAATTGTTTTTGAATTATGAGTGACAAAATAAAAAGTTTGAACAAATTGAAGAAAAATAAATGAAAAGACAGAGCTTATGTCCCTTAGCTAGAAAGTATGTTATTTACATCTCTGACAGTGCTTTCCCCACTCTCTCCCCACCCCCATGTAGCTATGGGCAATGAATGGCATTATTTACAAGTTCGGTGAGAAACTTTTTACCTTGGCCTTTGCTTTAATAAATATATCCCCCTACTAAGGGCACAATTGTGTATTAAGGGCTCAAAATGTGATTATGACACAGAATTAGGAAAATTTTCTTTAGAAAAAAGCAAGCTTTATGTATTGAAGAACGTTGACAATTTAAATTTTGGAAATGTCCAGTCTGAAATGTCTGCAAGACAAACAAGGGGAGATATTTATCAGGCAGCCGGAAATTTGCTCAGTAGACAGGTGAAATTAGAGACAGTGGAGTGGTAGCCTCTGTGTCATAAGATGGAATAAAAAAATAGGTTTCCAATGAAATGTGTTTAAATGGCCACTAAGAAACTATTATTTTAATCTCTTATTTAAAATCTCTTCTAAAGTGGTAACTAAACTTTCCCTTGAATCATTTCATGATGAATATGTTCAATTCTCCCCACAACCAGCCAAGTAAGTGAACAGCCCAGGAAGTATATTAACTCTTTAAGGCACTCCAGGACCACGAGGATGACATAGGGCTCAAGAACACAGCAGTCCCTGGGAAAGAGTAGGGAAAAGTGGAGAGCTAAGGTATAGATTCTTGGTACTGAAGAATTTTCTAAAGACTTGGTAAGTATCTGAGATTTTTCATGCAAAGAGTAAAATATTTTTGAAAAAACAAAAAGAAAGGCAGCAAAGTGGGAACTGGTTGCTAATCTATTTAGATTTTATTGCATTATTTTCTTTTCTTTATAATTTATTTATTTTTTACTATACTTTAAGTTCAGGGTACATGTGCACAATGTGCAGGTTTGTTACATGGGTATATATGTGCCATGTTGGTGTGCTGCACCCATTAACTCATCATTTACATTAGGTATTTCCCCTAATGCTATCCCTCCCCCCTCTCCCCATGCCACGACAGGCCCTGATGTGTGATGGTCCCCTTCCTGTGTGCAAGTGTTCTCATTGTTCAATTCCCACCTATCAGTGAGAACATGCGGTGTTTGGTTTTCTGTCCTTGTGATAGTTTTCTGAGAATGATGGTTTCCAGCTGCATCCATGTCCCTACAAAGGACACAAACTCATCCTTTTTTATGGCTGCATAGTATTCCATGGTGTACATGTGCCACATTTTCTTAATCCAGTCTGTCATTGATGGACATTTGGGTTGGTTCCAAGTCTTTATGTTGTGAACGGTGTCACAATAAACATGCGTGTGCATGTGTCTTTATAGCAGCATGATTTATAATCCTTTGGGTATATACCCAGTAATGGGATGGCTGGGTCAAATGGTATTTCTAGTTCTAGATCCTTGAGGAACTGTGTTCCACAATGGCTGAACTAGTTTATGGTCCCACCAACAGTGTAAAAGTGTTCCTACTTCTCCACATCCTCTCCAGCACCTGTTGTTTCCTGACTTTTTAATGATCGCCATTCTAACTGGCGTGAGATGGTATCTCATTGTGATTTTGATTTGCATTTATCTGATGGCCAGTGGTGATGAGCATTTTTTCATGTGTCTGTTGGCTGCATAAATGTCTTCTTTTGAGAAGTCTCTGTTCGTATCCTTTGCCTACTTTTTGATGGAGTTTTTTTTTTTCTTGTAAATTTGTTTGAGTTCTTTGTAGGTTCTGGATATTAGCCCTTTGTCAGATGAGTAGATTGCAAAAATTTTCTCCCATTCTGTAGGTTGCCTGTTCACTCTGATGGTTGTTTCTTTTGCTGTGTAGAAGCTCTTTAGTTTAATTAGATCCCATTTGTGAATTTTGGCTTTTGTTGTCATTGCTTTTGGTGTTTTAGACATGAAGTCCTTGCCCATGCCTATGTCCTGAATGGTATTGCCTAGGTTTTCTCCTAGGGTTTTTATGGTTTTAAGTCTAATATTTAAGTCTCTAATCCATCTTGAATTAATTTTTGTATAAGGTGTAAGGAAAGGATTCAGTTTCAGCTTTGTACATACGGCTAGTCAGTTTTCCCAGCATCATTTATTAAATAGGGAATCCTTTCCCCATTTCTTGTTTTTGTCAGGTTTGTCAAAGATCAGATGGTTGTAGATGTGTGGTATTATTTTCTGAAGCCTCTGTTCTGTTCCATTGGTCTAGATCTCTGTTTTGGTACCAGTACCATGCTGTTTTGGTTACTGTAGCCTTGTAGTATAGTTTGAAGTCAGGTAGCATGATGCCTCCAGCTTTGTTCTTTTGACTTAGGATTGTTTTGGCAATGCGGGCTCTTTTTTGATTCCACCTGAACTTTAAAGTAGTTTTCACAAATTCTGTGAACAAAGTCATTGGTAGCTTTATGGGAATGATATGGAAGCTATGAATTGCCTTGGGCAGTATGGCCATTTTCATGATATTGATTCTTCCTATTCATGAGCATGGAATGTTCTTCCATTTGTTTGTGTACTCTTTTATTTCATTAAGCAGTGGTTTGTAGTTCTCCTTGAAGAGGTCCCTCATATCCCTTTTTCCTAGGTATTTTATTCCATTTGAAGCAATTGTGAATGGGAGTTCATGATTTGGCTCTCTGTTTGCCTGTTATTGGTGTATAAGAATGCTTGTGACTTTTACACATTCATTTTGTATCCTGAGACTTTGCTGAAGTTGCTTATCAGCTTAAGGAGATTTTGGGCTGAGGCGATATGATGGAGTTTTCTAAATATACAATCATGTCATCTGCAAACAGGGACAATTTGACTTCCTGTTTTCCTAATTCAATGCCCTTTATTTCTTTCTCCTGCCTGATTGCCCTGGCCAGAACTTCCAACACTATGTTGAATAGGAGTGGTGAGAGAGGGCATCCCTGTCTTGTGCCAGTTTTCAAAGGGAATGCTTCTAGTGCTTCCAGTTTTTGCCCATTCAGTATGATATTGGCTGTGGGTTTGTCATAAATAGCTCTTATTATTTTGAGATACGTTCCATCAGTACAAAATTTATTGAGAGTTTTTAGCATGAAGGGCTGTTGAATTTTGTCAATGGCCTTTTCTGCATCTATTGAGATAATCATGTGATTTTTGTCTTTGGTTCTGTTTATATGCTGGATTACGTTTATTGATTTGTGTATGTTGAACCATTCTTGTATCCCAGGGATGAAGCCCACTTGATCATGGTGGATAAGCTTTTTGATGTGCTGCTGGATTTGGTTTGCCAGTATTTTACTGAGGATTTTTGCATCGATGTTCATCAGGGATATTGGTCTAAAATTCTCTTTTATCGTTGTGTCTCTGCCAGGCTTTGGTATCAGGATGATGTTGGTCTCCTAAAATGCATTAGGGAGGATTCCCTCTTTTTCTATTGATTGGAATAGTTTCAGAAGGAATGATACCAGCTCCTCCTTGTACCTCTGGTAGAATTCGGCTGTGAATCCATCTAGTCCTGGACTTTTTTTGGTTGGTAGGCTATTAATTATTGCTTCAATTTCAGAGCCTGTTATTGGTCTATTCAGGGATTCAACTTCTTCCTGGTTAAGTCTTGGGAGAGTTTATGTGTCCAGGAATTTATCCATTTCTTCTAGATTTTCTAGTTTATTTGCGCAGAGGTGTTTATAATATTCTCTCATAGTAGCTTGTATTTCTGTGGGATCAGTGGTGATATCCCCATTATCATATTTATTGCGTCTATTTGATTCTTGTCTCTTTTCTTCTTTACTAGTCTTGCTAGTGGTCTATCAATTTTGTTGATCTTTTCAGAAAACCAGCTCCTGGACTCATTTATTTTTTGAAGGGTTTTTTGTGTCTCTATCTCCTTCAGTTCTGCTCTGATCTTAGTTATTTCTTGCCTTCTGCTAGCTTTTGAATATGTTTGCTCTTGCTTCTCTAGTTCTTTTAATTGTGATGTTAAGGTGTCAATTTTAGATCTTTCCTGCTTTCTCTTGTGGGCATTTAGTGCTATAAATGTCCCTCTACACACTGCTTTAAATGTGTCCCAGAGATTCTGGTATGTTGTATCTTTGTTCTCATTGGTTTCAAAGAACATCTTTATTTCTGCCTTCATTTCATTATGTACCTAATAGTCATTCAGGAGCAGGTTGTTCAATTTCCATGTAGTTAAGCAGTTTTGAGTGAGTTTCTTAATCCTGAGTTCTAGTTTGATTGCACTGTGGTCTGAGAGACAGTTTGTTATAATTTCTGTTCTTTTACATTTGCTGAGGAGTGCTTTACTTCCAACTATGTGGTCAATTTTGGAATAAGTGTGATGTGGTGCTGAGAAGAATGTATATTCTGTTGATTTGGGGTGGAGAGTTCTGTAGATGTCTATTAGTTCCACTTGGTGCAGAGCTGAGTTCAATTCCTGGATAGCCTTGTTAATTTTCTGTCTCGTTGATTTGTCTAATGTTGACAGTGGGGTGTTAAAGTCTTCCATTATTATTGTGTGGGAGTCTAAATCTCTTTGTAAGTCTCTAAGGACTTGCTTTATGAATCTGGGTGCTCCTGTAGTAGGTGGATATATATTTAGGATGGTTAGCTCTTCTTGTTGAATTGATCCCTTTACCATTATGTAATGGCTTTCTTTGTCTCTTTTGATCTTTGTTGGTTTAAAGTCTGTTTTATCAGAGACTAGGATTGCAACCCCTGCCTTTTTTGTTTTCCGTTTGCTTGGTAGATCTTCCTCCATCCCTTTATTTTGAGCCTATGTGTGTCTCTTCATGTTAGATGGGTCTCCTGAATACAGCACACTGATGGGTCTTGACTATTTATCCAATTTGCCAGTCTGTGTCTTTTAATTGGGGCATTTAGCCAATTTACATTAAAGGTTAATATTGTTATGTGTGAATTTAATCCTGCCATTGTGATGTTAGCTGGTTATTTTGCCCATTAATTGATGCAGTTTCTTCCTAGCATTGATAGTCTTTATATTTTGGCGTGTTTTTGCAGTGGCTGGTACCAGTTGTTCCTTTCCATGTTTAGTGCTTCCTTCAGGAGCTCTTGTAAGGCAGGCCTGGTGGCGACAAAATCTCTAAGCATTTGCTTGTCTGTAAAGGATTTTATTTCTCCTTCACTTATGAAATTTAGTTTGGCTGGATATGAAATTCTGGGTTGAAAATTCTTTTCTTTAAGAATGTTGAATATTGGCCCCCATTCTCTTCTGGCTTGTAGAGTTTCTGCTGAGAGATCCACTGTTAGTCTGACGGGCTTCCCTTTGTTGGTAACCCAACCTTTCTCTCTGGCTGCCCTTAACAATTTTTCCTTAATTTCAACCTTGGTGAATCTGACAATTATATGTCTTGGAGTTGCTCTTCTCGAGGAGTATCTTTGTGGCGTTCTCTGTATTTCCTGAATTTGAATGTTGGCCTGCCTTACTAGGTTGGGGGAGTTCTCCTGGTTAATATCCTGCAGAGTTTTTCCAACTTGTTTCCATTCTCTCCATCACTTTCAGGTACACCAATCAGACGTAGATTTGGTCTTTTCACATAGTCCCATATTTCTTGGAGGCTTTGTTCATTTCTTTTTACTCTTTTTTCTCTAAACTTCTATTCTCACTTCATTTCAGTCATTTGATCTTCAATCATTGATACCCTTTCTTCCAGTTGATCATATCGGTTACTGAAGCTTGTGCATTTGTCATGTAGTTCTCGTGCCATGGTTTTCAGCTCTATCAGGTCATTTAAGGACTTCTCTACATTGGTTATTCTAGTTAGCCATTCATCTAATCTTTTTTGAAGGTTTTTAGCTTCTTTGCAATGGGTTTGAGCTTCCTCCTTTACCTCAGAGAAGTTTGATCGTCTGAACCCTTCTTCTTTCAACTTGTAAAAGTCATTCTCCATCCAGCTTTGTTCCATTGTTGGCAAGGAGCTGCGTTCCTTTGGAGTGGTAGAGGCACTCTGATTTTTAGAATTTTCAGTTTTTCTGCTCTGTTTTTTCCCCATCTTTGTGGTTTTTATCTACTTTTGGTCTTTGATGATGGTGACATACAGATGGGGTTTTGGTGTGGATGTACCTTTGGGTTGTTAGTTTTCCTTCTAACAGTCAGGATCCTCAGCTGCAGGTCTGTTGGAGTTTGCTGGAGGTCCACTCCAGACTCTGTTTGCCTGGGTATCAGCAGCAGAGGCTGCAGAAGAGTGAATATTGCTGAACAGCAAATGTTGCTGCCTGATCGTTCCTCTGGAAGCTTCGTCTCAGAGGGGTACCCGGCCATGTGAGGTGTCAGTCTGCCCCTAGTGGGTGGTGCCTCCCGGTTAGGCTACTCGGGGGTCAGGAACCCACTTGAAGAGGCAGTCTGTCCATTCTCAGATCTCAAATACTGTGCTGGGAGAACCACCGCTCTCTTCAAAGCTGTCAGACAGGGACATTTAAATCTGCAGAGGTTTCTGCTACCTTTTGTTTGGCTATGTCCTGTCCCCAGAGGTGATGTCTACAGAGGCAGGCAGGCCTCCTTGAGTTGCAGTGGGCTCCACCCAGTTCAAGCTTCCTGGGCGCTTTGTTTACCTACTCAAGCCTCAGCAATGGTGGGCACCCCTCCCCCAGCCTTGCTGCAGCCTTGGAGTTAGATCTCAGACTGCTGTGCTAGCAATGAGAGAGGCCCCATGGGCATGAGACCCTCCCAGCTTGGAGTGGGATATAATCTCCTGGTGTGCCGTTTGCTAAGACCCTTGGAAAAGCGCTGTATTAGGGTGGGAGTGACCTGATTTTCCAGGTACCGTGTGTCACAGTTTCCCTTGGTTAGGAAAGAGAATTCCTTTTCCCCTTGGTGCTTCCCAGGTGAGGTGATGCCTCGCCCTGCTTCGGTTCTCACTTGGTGGGCTGCACCCACTGTCCAGCACCCACTGTCCAACACACCCCAGTGAGGTGAACCCAGTACCTCAGCTAGAAATGCAGAAATCACCCATCTTCTGTGTCACTCATACTGGGAGCTGTAGCCTGGAGCTGTTCCTATTCGGCTATCTTGGAGCACATCCTGCATTGTTTTCTTGATTAACTTGAAAATATTTTCCTCTCTGAAATTTAGTCAGAAGTAATTTTTCGAAGTTGGGAATTGTGCTCTAGTACAAAGAAATTCAATTGCACTTTGCTACTTTTCTGCAATGTTAATTGTAATCCTATATCAATTTTTTGGTGTCTGATTCATTCATTTATTATTTATTTAGTTTTTGTGCACAATTACTGATACCACTTTTCCTAAAGCAGTGTTCCTATACAAAATGCCCATTAGGGGATAAATCATTTTTCTTAAAGCAAAAAGACAGAAGCTGATATCAGGCAAAAGCCTGCAATAATCTTTGAATGAGTGTGGTGTTGGTATATACCTTAGCAGTAATTTATTATTTATTTAAACAAATGTCTTAGTTTCTCTCCTTATATAAACGAAATAACACCAAGCAGGAGAAATATTTGTATTTTCTTTAAAGTTTTAGATAAGTGATGCATTGCTACAAGTCAGCATTTTTTGTTTGTTTTTTCTTTTTTTGAGACAGAGTCTTGTGCTGTCACCTAGGCTAGAGCGCAGTGGCACGATCTCACCTCACTGCAACCTCTGCCTCCTGGGTTCAAGCTATTCTCTTGCCTCAGCCTCCCAAGTAGCTGGGATTACAGGTGCCTGCCACCACGACCAGCTAACTTTTTGTATTTTTAATAGAGACAGGGTTTCACCATGTTGGCCAGGCTGATCTCGAACTCCTGACCTCGTGATTTGCCCACCTCAGCCTCCCAAAGTGCTGGGATTACAGGCATGAGCCACCGCAACTGGCCCAGCATTATTAATGTTATTAGATAACATTAGATGTCAAGGCCCCAACAAATTATTTCACACAAGAAAGGAGTTGGTTGTGTCAGTAAAAAATTGATCAATTATAATGCATGTGGCACATTTAATTAATCAATAAGAGGTTAGTCTGTACTACCATTTCCCTTTTATCTTTTTTTTTTTTTTTTTTTTTTTTTTGAGACAGAGTCTCACTCCATCACCCAGGCTAGAGTGCAGTGGCACGATCTCAGCTCACTGCAACCTCCGCCTCCCAGGTTCAAGAGATTCTCCTGCCTCAGCCTCCTGAGTAGCTGGGACTACAGGTGCACGCCACCATGTCTGGCTAATTTTTTGTATTTTTATTAGAAACAGGGTTTCACCATATTGGCCAGGCTGGTCTTGAACTCCTGACCTCAGGCGATTGCCCACCTCAGCCTCCCCAAGTGCTGGGATTACAGGTGTGAGCCACTGCCCCCGGCCTGTTTTTATTTTTAATAGGCTCTTTCTTTTTCTTTCTTTTTATTGCATCAAAGCTCACCTAGTGAGGGCCTTTTACTTTTTCATCAGAGCATATACCAAGTCAAAATCCCCAACAGCGTTTGGCTCCTTAAGGGAATCAATCATCTAACTAAAAGAGGCAGCAAATCCTAGACATTTGGCATGTCAATTATGGTATTTTGGCAACGTGATGTCTTGGCATCCTTTTTTCATTATACTGTTGGTGATGACCTAGCAGAAGGAAGTTATACAGGAAAGGCACAAAAGCCTGAAATGCAAACGGATTTTGTCACAAGTTCTTGAGATGGAAAGAGTTGCTTTGCAAGATGCCTTGCATGGAAGGAAAATAGTTCTGCTGTATGTCTATTTGGGTAACGAGGAACATGGTCTGTTATGGTTTCATACTCCTGGGGACCAAAGCAAAATTCCTTCCTGGAATTTACTTTGAAATATGCACTTGGTTTCAGCTGAAATTTGTAAGACATAGAGACCAAGGTTCACACAAGTAAAGAAAAAGGGAATACAGTTTGCAGTGGGTCTAATTTTGGACTCTTACATTTTTAAAGTAACATTTGTTAAGTCATAGGATTTTTAGAAACAAAAAATAGCATTTGAAGGTAAAAAATCTGACTTGAGCTATTTTAAAATAATAAGGCAGTAGGCATATATACTAGTGTTCATTCATTTTTTAGTGAGAAAATTATTATTGTCTCATGAATAGTAGCTTTTTTGTCTAGCCCTAAATAATGCAACTTTAGTGAGAAAATCTGGGCTTGGAGACACATTACAAACAGTTACAAATACAGCAGTTATATTATTCTAGTCATTACTAGCAGACATTTCCATTATAAATATGGATATTAAGAGGTTCATCAGTCATATATGTACATGCTCTAATCTGATTCTTGACAGAACAGAGAAACTACCTCTGCAATATGTGGATGAAGATACTTTCTTTTCTTTCAGTTTTCCTAGAGACCAAAAAAAGTTTATTTTTTGAAAGCCTCTTTCTTGAGTACCAAGACCCTTTTAGAATATTTTCTCATCTTTTTAGGTAAAGATGGTGACAGTAATCAAATGCCACCACTGTGTACCATCTATACCTGGTTTTTAATTGAACAAGTACTATGTGAATATATTGCCTTGAAGGAAACTCAAACAATACAGATTAATTCTCAGCAGGCCTTTTCAACGAAGTGCCAGTGAAAAAAAGTCTCTCATGACTTACTTAAGCAAAGATTTCTGTTTTTGAACATTCTGTGTGTTTGAAGGGCAGACTAAACAATTACTTGTTCAAAATACACAGACTGTGCAGAAGAGATTATACGCAGACTTTTGATTAGCTCCGTTTTCTGCCCCATTTGTCATTCTTTTCCTCCACTATACCTGATGACTCAAAGTTCTGAACCTATCCAAGATTATCTAGAACAACAGCTCTCTAAATGTTGTCCCCAAACTAACAACATCCACATCAGAATTCCTAGTAAGTTCTCAGGTCCTACTCCAGCTTATTGAATCAGAACTTGTAGGGACAGATCCCAGAAATCTATCTTTTAACAAGCACAATACGCAATTCTGATGCACCCTAGGATTTGAGAAACCATAGATTTGGAGCAAATTGGCTGTCTTTTGTGATATATCTGCTGTTGATGTGCTCTAAGCTCTAGTTTCTCTACCCTGTGACATCAATCATCATGCTTCCATCTGCTCTCAATATTTTAAATATGTGTTAAAATCTATGATCCTTTAGCAACTTCATTTCTATTCTCTTTGTTAGCCTTTTAATTTATTGTCTACCATTTCACTGGTGAATCAGGGAGGGACAACTGATAGACATATGCTATTAGGCCATTATCTTTAGACATTTCTATATACAATTCTATTAAAATGTATATAGACATGTTCTACAGAAATTTCTAGTCATATACATGTTTGTATTTAGTGTTCACTTATCTTTCTTAAAATTAAAATCACTAATAGTCCGTGTGTGTGTGTGTGTGTGTGTGTGTGTGTGTGTGTGTAACAGAGTATCTTTAAAAGGAGCAAATAAACAAAATTTTGTCGTACTGGTAAATTCTATTTTTCTCATTACCATTTTTTATCTGTAGAAATCACTTCTTTGAAGGGGTTGTTTACTTTTCCTTTTCTAGTTTCTTGAGTTGAAAATCTAATTTTTTTTTTACTGTCTAACAAATGCATTTAAGATATAAATTTGCCACTGAGTACTACTTTGGCTAGCTCTCATAGTTTTTGGTATGTACGTCAATTGTCATTTATTTCTAATGAAATTTGAAACTAAATAGAAATTTAATTTGATTTCCTTATTAGGTAAAGTTATTTGGAAAAGTTTTCTGTTTACTTTCTTTATTTTTAACTTTTTATTATTTTTTGATTGATGGAGGACTTTTAAACTATTTTTTCTTTTTTGTTTGAAAGTTATATGTTTTATTTACAATTTTCTACTTGTAACTTTGAGGTTTTAGCATATTTAAAACATTTTTCTATAAGTAATTAGAAGCATGGTGCATTTAGACTTCTCTATTCTCACATCATCTTCTACCCAACCCACCTTACTCACTCCAACACCCATTTTGAGATTTTTTTTTTTGTTCTGTATACTTTTATAACAATTAGACAACTATACATTTTGCTGATTTCTTTGCCTGTCACTGTTTATTGTATCATATATACCACTCTTTTTAATTTTTTATTTTGCTGAAATGCATTCTACTCTTTCAAGGAGTCCTTGCATAACTATTACTGATGATTTGGCTGTGTTTAGAATTTGGAGCTCAAAGTTACTTCCTACTGAACTTTGATATGCCTAGATTGTGTTGTTTTGTTCATTCTATTTGGCTCTGAATAGGACCATCAATATAAATATTCATATTTGAGGATTTTTAAATTTTTACAATTATACATTTATTTCTTATGTTGCTAACTCAAAAAGAAACTTTTTGTTTTGTAAATGCCCTCATGAGAAGATATTTTTGTCCTGAGAAAAATATTAATAATACTTATATGTTACACTTGTGTTTGTTCTGTTAATTTGATCTCCTCAGCTATTGAATACTTTGACTTGCTTGTTGAAATTAATATATTTTTATTCAAGATTTTATGTTGGTCATCTATGAATGTTATTTCTATTTAAAGCAGCCTAATAAATTATCACTTTAAATTAGGAGGAATAGGAGGCACAGACAAGCTACCGGATGCTCTGTGACAGCAGATGATTTTTTGTGAAGGCATACCCAGTTCCTCCTAAATGCCACAAGACATGGGGGATACAGCCTTCCTCTCAAGCTTATGCACTGCCACTCTATGTCCTGTCTGGAGGGAGATTATTTCTCTCCATACTATCTTACTTACCACACTCTGAGCCAATTGTGGCATGCTTTTCTGACTTTAATCATGGGGAAGACTGAAGGCAATTCATTCTAACATACCACTGCAAAATAGTGAAGGAGGCAAGAACCAATCTTAAATCTCCAGACTCCTAGATCTATTGCTGTTTCCAGATCATGCCAAGCAGACCTCTTACCTTGGTCTGATTTTATTAACTGCCTATTATAACAAACTGGGAAAGGATTTTTAAAAAGTGAAAGCATATTATTAAGGAGAAAAAAAGTAAATGAATATTTAAAAAAAATTTAAGACTACACACTGAGTACAGTGTACACTGCTCAGGTAATAGTGCATCAAAATCTCAGAAATCACTACTACAGAATTTTCCATGCAACCAAACACCACCTGTTCCCCCAAAACTAGTGAAATTAACATAAAAACCAAGAAGAATTTAATGTTAACAATAAATACAGGAACAAATGGATATTTTTCTTATAAACAATGAGATTGGGCAAAAAGAATCACAGTAGAAGACAACATTTTTCAGGGCGAATGCTAATTATAAAATCCAGCTTCATCAGTTGCCACCAAGGTCAGCCTGGGTCTTCTCTCTTCTGCTGCTAGTGCTACTGCTGTCACCATCACTATTTACTTTGAGCAAATTGGGCCTCTGATCTGACCAAGGACAGGGCTAAGCTGTGAAAATTCAATCGAGTCCTCACGAAGCGGAAGCACTGGTGTGGAAGGTGGCCCAACATAAGCAATCACTCAATAACGCCAGTGTCTGAACAGAGAATTCTGCATGCCTGCACACACGTGCTAGAAAGAATGTAGTTTGATCAACAATTCATACCACTGGAAATTTTAAGAATAACATATACTAATGGAATTTCAGGCCCAGGCTAAGTAATAAACTAATTCTGCAATGCTGAGCTGTTTTAGGGTGATGGGAACATGGATGATTTTATTTTAAATGTGCTTTATGATTTTCAGACAGCACATCATACTGTTGTATCGGCTGCCTTCTCCTCATAACAAACTATCCTAAAGGTTATTGGCATAAAGCAAAATATTCAGTTCACAGGTCTGTGATCAGCAATTTGGGCCAGCTTTGAGTGATCTGACCTGGACTGTCTCCTGTGTCTGCAATCAGATGTCAGGTCAGCAGAGGCAAAATGGTGCTGAGCTGGGGCACCTCAGTCCTCACCGTGCCCCCACCAACCCCATGAAGGAATGAATTTACATTGCTGCTACCATAATTTTAAAATTTTAGGTTTCCTTCTTATTTTATTTTATTTTATTTTTTTGAGACAGAGTGTCATTCTCTCACTCAGGTTGGAGTGTAGTGGCACGAGTTCAGCTCATTGCAGCCTCGACTTCCTGGGCTCAAGCAATCCTCTTGCCTCAGCCTCCCAAAGTGCTGGGATTGCAGGTGTGAGCCACTGTGCCAGGACTGGATCCCTTCTTTTTTGAAGATTAACAACGAATCTTCTCTTTGCCTTATAAGTAAACCTGTAATTACTCAGATTCGAATATTCTCTAGAGAAAGTGATGTCATGGTTTATTCAAGAAGTCTCAAGTCATTGAGCTGTTAAGTGTGGACATTTTTTTTCCAATAATTTCTATCAGCTCTGCTGCCAACTCCCTTCACTAACAGTCTCTAAATCCAATCTCATTTTTTTTTTCTCTCATTTTCGGTTATTCACATTTGGTCCAGATCAACCTCCCATTAGAGTCAAGGCTTTTCCCTTCTCCTCAGACCCCAGAAGGCCACTAGACCTTGACTCCAGAGCCTGAAGTTGGGGGTAGAAGGCTTCTCTCCCACCTCCCTGCTCCTTCTTCCTTGCAGTCTTCTTCTGTTATCAGTGCTGGGAGGAAGAAAGGAGAAGATCTATCTCCTGACACGCTTACGCATGGCAAATGTCCTTTTCTTGGTTGGCCTGAACTGCTCTTGCCTCACATGAGTGCCCACATGTGAAAAAAGTGTATTGCTGGTAAGAGGTGCCACTTGAGCAGAATCAGAGATAAGCACGTTTTTTAACCTCAGTAGTGCAACAAAGATCCTCACTGATTCTCTGTGCTCAGCACCATGAATCAAGCTGTGAGCTATACAGTAGAAGTATAGAGGAAGCAGTCCCAAGACCCTGCTGGCATTGGACTCAGCTCCAAGGTATTTCCTTTAGAAATTCGAATACATCTTCAAAAGTTGATATCACCTAGCTACCATATCACATCCCAGCCTGTAGTGGACCCAGGAAGCTTGCAGCCACCTCTCTCTATCTCAATTATATTTTGCACCCTCTCCCAGCCCACTTTCGGGAACCATGAAATACTTAAGAGGACTGATTCATGCTGCCTTCATTTGGCCTCAGTGCTCTCATCACCTTCCTTTAGTGTTTTTGCCCCTAAAACACCAGAGCAAATCTGCAAACTCTATTGCACAAAAGACAGCAAGGAGAAAAACAAGTCTCCATTTCTTATTGATACCCACAGTCTTTGGTTTCTTACTCCCTTAAGCTTTAGAAAAGAAATCAGTAAGTGCCTAGGACAAGGCCCCTAAAAGTAACCTCCTGGCCTCTTTCCAGTCTTCTTTATACAAACAGAGGATGGGTGGATAGAGGAAGGAAAGAGATTGAAAAAAGTGCTTATCTCTGATCCTACTCAAGCAGCACCTCTCACCAAGCCCTTGGAGATGGAGACCAGCACCTTCGCCTGAGGTTCTCTCTGAATTGAGAGTGGCCTTTACTCTCAACTTTGAGTTCTAGAAGCCAATACTGAGAAGTCAAAAAATATTGCACAAGATATTGTACACAATCCTGCTATAAAGAAAAGCCTTTAGTACAGGTAAAGATTAAAAAACAGTCTCAGTTGCAACTTTACTATTGCTGTGAATTAAAATCATTTACTTCACCTTATGTGGACTATATTCCTTTATCCTTTTTGTAGATTACTCTTCTCTTTTTTTGTAAATCAAAACAATTTATTGTACTTTAAGAGTATCTTTATAGTCATCGATTAGTTTAAATATCGCAGTTCATTCTCTTTCCTTCAGCACCAAGAAAATTGATGTGATGGCCTATCTTAAGTTGGCTTCCTCTATTGGTCTTTGATTTGACAAGACACCTTTGGCAAAGTAATGACAAAGGCTCATCAATATGCTACTTTTCATCTGCCTGACACTGAAATCAATGGACTGCAGAAGAAGCCTCTCAATCAGCATTGTCAGAAATGATCACCATGCTGGACAGAGCATGCTACCTGATTTCTGTGAGCACTTATTCATTCCTGAAAGCTTTCTCTCAGCTGTTACAACAGTGACCCTGCTTAGAGGTCAGAGATAAAGATGCTCTACAGTCAGAGGATGCACAATAAATGTGGAGAGGGGAGACTTTCTCAGAGTGTGAGATGATATAATGGTCTGTCTATCTGGCCCCTGGGAGAAATCACATTTTCCATCTCTGGGGCATGTGACCTGCAGGATCTGCATTTGTGGGCTTGGAAGCCCTAATTTGTCATAAGTGACAGTTGGGATTAGTGGTTATATTCAACATTATGGAAAGAACTTACCCAAGCAAAAGTAAATGAGTTGGCATAATCAGTTTTATGAAGAAAATTTAAAGTATTCATCAAAAATGTTATAATAAAACAAACATGATTATATAAATCTTTTTATATATTCATGATTAACCAATACTAATAATTGAGTAGAAGAAAACCTTGCCAATACCTTTTAACATATTTAGATAATTTTCTCCCATCAGTGATAACAAGAATTATCACATCAAAAACTGAATTCCACTAGCAATCATAAACCTCATGGAATTAGGTTTCCCTGACTTGGAAGATTCTAGGCTTGTGCTCATTCTAAGAGAGAGAATAATGTCCTGGGAGCCTACAGCCGTCACTCAGAACTCTAACCCAAAGTAGAAGGAAGATTGAAGACCACGGTTTCAGACAATAATACCCAAATTATTCTGCGTGATGAGTATCCAAATGACCAAGGCACTTGATTGTTCTCTGCTTGAAGGAATACAAAAGCCATTATACCCTAGAAGGCAAGAAGTTCTTTATAAAAAAAAAAAAAAGGAAAGAAAGAAAAAAAATTGGCCTGCTTAAAATGCACTTCATTTTATTCCTCATGTTGACCAGTAATTATATACTCTTCCCCTGCAAAAGAAAAAGCCCTACTCATTCTAAAACAGCAGTATTGACCCTTTTGAGATATTTCAAAAGGATATTTTCAAAAAGACATTTCAAAATCCTAGTAAGCAAAGAAAATACAGTTGAAATCCAGGAAAGCTGAGAAGGTACATGGTAAGTAATTAATTCGGAGACAACTGTCAAGAATTCCTCTGAGGAGGTGGGTAGTATGTTCTTCAATGACACCTTATTAATGGGGTGGCCAAGAAAAACCCCAAACCAAAATTGATTGAAAAGAGGATGTGTGAGTATCTAATGCAAACCCTGTAGGAACACTGATCACAATACCAGGGGCCAAGGTATAGTCTTTCAGGTAAATATCCTATAAGGCCCCCACAACATAGTCAAAGCATGCGGGGGTCTGTCCTGCAGATCCCAACTCACACAATGGATGAATAATGTACCCAGACACTGATATTCAGTGAAAGAGCAGCTAGGGGTCCAAGCCACTTACAGATACCAAGGAAGGTGCTGTAAAGAGTCAGCAGCCATGGCCCGACTAGCTGGCCCTGCGGGCATTTATTTAGCACAGTTTTAATGACAAAGTCTTTCAGTCAACACATCTGTGGGTAATTAATCTGGCCGCTCCCACCCCGGGAGAGCCATCCCGCCTGTGAGTGATCAAAGGTTAGTTTTAGGACCATTAGTTTACTCATGTTGTTTACACGACTAAACAAACTCTTTGGATAAACTCTTCTACATTCCTATGTATCTATGCCCTAAGCTATTAAGTGGATTCTGCTGCCTTCAGTCAAACAATTTGTGCAAACCTCTAGGCTTTCCAAGAGGGTTTGTGTTTATTTCCTATAACTTCATCTTAAAGTTTTTTCCCCCCAGCCTGACTGAACTGCCACAAAAGCATGGCTGTAAATCCCAGAGAAAGAAGAAAGACTTGCATAAAGGAGGCTTTCTGGAGAATTGGCTGTAAGAGGGTCAGTGTGGAAATATGGAATGTGCTTAGGAGGCCACTGAAGCAGTCCAGGTAAGAGACAACTGACTTATAGTGGTTGAGGAGTGAGAAGTAGTCAGATTCAGGATATTTTGATAGCCTTACACATTAATATCCTCAGACGGGGAAAAAGAGACTATCCCTCCAGTATCCCTTTTAAACATCAATCATATCACCTACCTGCTCAAAACTCTCCAAACACTTCCCACATTATGAGAAAATTCAAGATTCTAATCATGGCTAGATGGTCTTTCTGATCCAATGTACCACCTCTGAGATCTCATTTCTTGCCAATTTCCTTGCTCACTCCTTTCCAGCCATGTTTACTTCCTTGCTGTTTCCCCAAAACATCAAACATGTCCCTACCCTAGGGGCTTTGAACTTGTCTGAAAGCCCTTCTCCAGAAGTTCCCACAGTGTACTCCTCTCCTTCATTTAGGTTTTACCTCGTAGACCAAAGAAGACATCTCTGATAACTATTTATAAAGGAACAGCTCCAGCCAGGCTCGATGGCTCACACCTCAAATTCCAGCACTTTGGGAGGCCAAGGCAGGAGGATCACTTGAACCCAGAAGTTCAAGACCAGTCTGGGCAAGATGGAGAAACTCCGTCTCTACAAAAAAATACAAAAGTTAGCCAGGCATGGTGGTATGCTCCTGTAGTCCCAGCCACTTGGGAGGCTAAGGTGGGAGGATCACTTGGGCCCAGGAGTTCAAGGCTGCAGTGAGCTGTGATCACACCACTACACTCCAGCCTGAGTGATACAGTGAGACTCTGCCTCCAAAAAAAAGAAAAAAAAAAAAAAAAAAAGGAAGACCTCCTTCAACACTATTTAACCTTCACAGCACTTTTCACTACTTGAAATATATGTATCATCCCCTCCCCTTTTTTGGACCTCTGTTTTCTTTAGAGTGTAACTTGGTGAAGGCAGATAATTTGTTTCTTATCTAATAACAGAGCAAGAGATCTATTTGGAAACTTATAGCCAGCTTATTCCACTGAGTCTACTTAGTCCCACTGTATTTTCAGTACCTACAACCTTATTATATAATATTCACTCAATGAACAATTGTAAAATAAATGAATAAAAGTAATGCCTAGAGCTGCTACAGCCATCCTGTGACCACAAAGAAATTTCTTGACATGTGGTGGAAGGTGGAGCACAAAGACTGAAAGAACCCAGATCCACGGGGAAGCCCCTAAGCTGTGGAATCCATCGTTTCAGTAAAGCCCTAGCTTTTAGTTGTCATGTGAGACGATAAGTTTATCTACTTTAATTTGGAATTTCTGCTTACTCCACAACTAGGACTGCCCTAACTCCTGCATAATTTTAATCTTCTAGAAAAATGTGACATTTCAATTTCTAGAATATGTCATCCAAGAACATTTTCCTTTCCCATTTCTCATACAATCTGCATAAACTCAGCCAAATGGTTTGTAGGACTTTTAGGATTAATTTGATAATGCTTATCACATTTCTTATCCACCATAAGCCTCTATTATATAGGCATTTGAATTTCCCCCATTCAAAGAATGACGCAAAAACAATTTTCTTGTGCTGCTGGGCAAAACTGAATTATAAAACTTAAAATGACAAAAAAAGAAAAAAACAAAGCCCCCCAAATCCAAAATGTGTCCTCCCAGAATACTTGTCTTTGAACATCTTTCTGATAAAAGTGTTTGAAGCCTCTTAGAAAAACACTCAAGTGGAAAATGCTTTTGGAAGTTGACTCTATAAGGGAAAGGAATGTGTTATAGTTAACTGCTAGAGCCTAAATCACAGACACATTGCGTCCTTCAGAAATGTCTCCCATATTCTCAAACATCTTGGGCTACTTTCCAAGAATTGAATCTTTCAATTCCAAACATTTCCCTATGAATCTACTCTTAACTAAGTGTAACTATACTATTACCAATAGAAATTAATTCTTCATTTATTTATTGAGTACTTATTGCATCAGACTTTAATGCACTGAAGGAGATATCGATAAATAAGAAGATATGGATCCTAGTCTCAAGGTGTTTTGCTCAGAGAGGAAGGCCTCTCAAAAGCCTTCATAATATAGTATGTAACATAATTCATGCTAAGATTTTTTCCAATTCATTGGCCTGTTGCAAACTTCCTTTCCCATGGTCTGAGGCATGTACAGTGAGCTACAGCCTAGAGTTGGTCAACAGAGAGCTCCAGTCACACAGTAATCTATGTGACTGTTTCTATAAGAGGTGCCCCTTAGAGTTGGGCAGTGTCAAGCCAGCTGACCCAGAACAAGCATTGGTTCATCCCAACTGTACCTGACCTTGCCATTTGAAATAGATTTGGAGACTTAGGCTGATTTATTCTACTGAGTCTCATATACCTATCATTCTTGATCAGTGGCCAAAGTGGAAACCTCTCTAGCCATCTTTCCTCTCTGTGTCTTTTCCAATCGGGTGTTTTACTTCTCTTACTCCATATTATGGGTTAAAATGTGTCCTTCCAGAAAAGATATGTTGAAGTCCTAACCCTCAGAATGTGGCCTCATTTGGAAATAGGATTGTTGCTAATGCAATTGGTTAAGATGAGGTCATACTGGAGTAAGGTGGGCCCCTAATTCAATATGACTAGAGTGCTCCTAAAAAGAACTCCAGGTAGAGAGAGAGACACAAGGAGGCCATGTGAAGGTGAAGTCAGAGATCAGAAGGGTACATCTACAAGCCAAGTAACACCAAAGATGGCCAGAAAAACAAGAGAAGCTAGGACAGACACCTAGAACAGAGTCTACTTCACAGTTGTCAGAAGGAACCAATCCGGCAGACATTTTCCTCTCAGATTTCTAGCTTTCAGAACTGTGAGACAATACATTTCTGTTGTTTAAGCCTCCCAGTTGGTGGTATTTTTATTTTGTTATGGAAGCCACAGCACACTAATACATCCCATCTGTTGCTCCCATTCTGCTTGTTAAAAAATCTCCTGTGACCTCTGGAACTCCCATTCCATGCTAAAGAAACTTCCCAACATCTTTATTTTCTTCACCAAACAGCCTCTCTGCTTCTAGCACTGTCTTGAAGACAATGCTTTACCTGTGGCTCTCTCAAGGGCAATTCACCACTTCACTGAGACAGCCAGGTGGGAGGGGCTTTCTGGCAAAACTCCAGCCAGCCTGTGCACCGGGGTGGAGTCTTGGGAAGTTTGAGCCTTTTGCAGCAGGGGGAAATGCCTGGCCCCTCCTCTTCCTATGTGGAACCTGGGATTCAAACTGCAAGGTGAAAAGCACAGGAGTAAGACACTCTGGCTTTGCAGAGGTCCCTGTTCCCTCCTTTTTCCTTTTCACCCAATTAAAACCCTGCTTTACTCACCCTTCAAACTGTGTGCAAGCCTAAATTTGCATGGCATGGGAAGGACAAGGACTCCGTCTTTAGCTGAACTGAAGAAAAGACCTGCAACAGTGCTAAGTTGGCATTCTTTAGCTCCCTATTGCTATTTCCAGGGAATTACTCCCCAGTATGTTGCAAAACTCCCTCTCACTCTGCCGGTCAAGCCATTGGATAGCTTCTACCCTCCCTCATCACTGCTGTCTTCCAACATATTAATGGTGAATGTTTTAGATGTGTTCCACCATACTTATGGACACACCTGACACCTGTTTTGCACTCTTCATTTTCACCTCAAGTCCTGCCCTCATCTCTGTCAGCTTTTATGTTCACATGAGTAAGCTGCCCAACTCCCCAGCCCAATGACTCATTGTTCTCTTCACAGTGCCAACAACTGCTTTCTACTTCATTCACTGGTATTCAGGTATCTTACTTACCTGTCTCACCTGAATCTGCTCTACATCAGAATACTTACATTCTACTCCCTAGACACAGTCTCCAATCCTACATTTTTCTCATGGTTTTTTCCTGCCAAACTTGTCTCTTTTTGGTTTTTGTTTTTTGTTTTTGTTTTTGTTTTTGTTTTTGTTTTTGCGTCATACACGTCTCTAAGCTCTCAGTGCCTCCACATTTTCTCAGGGAATGAAACCTTTCTTGGTTTTACTTTCCTATCTAGACAAGCCTCTTCACTGATCACCAAGCAACATCTCTTCCATAAAGGCAGTCTACATCATCATAGATGATTCTGGGGACATATCATCAAAGATGTGCCTTTGTGTGATGAGCTGAGAAACAGCTGGTACAATGCTAATGACTAGGTAATGGGGCCTCTCAAATCCTTTTCAAAATAATTCAAAATGTAATCGTTATTTATATGTGTAATAATAAGAAATACAGGTTTTTCTCAGCCTCCATTTCCTGGTAGACAGTTCCTAACACCAAGTGATAGGTGTCTTTTTGTGTGCTATGGGATCCCTGGTGGCAGGAGCTCCTGAATACCCTCCGGATGGAGGCTGGGTACCAGGAGAATCAATCAAGTGATTACATAGTTGGAACTTCCAGCCCCATGCTACCTCCCACCCCACCCCTCAATCTCTAGGGAGCAGAGAAGGGCTGAAGGTTGAGGTGATCACTAATGGCCAATGATTTAATAAATCGTGCCTATGTAAGGAAGCCTCTATAAAAACCAAAAGGGCAGGGTTCAGAGAGCTTCCAGGTGGGTTAACAGCAACACATCCATGTGCTGGGAGCGTGCTGCACCCCAAATTCCACAGGGACAGAAGCTCCAGTGCTCAAGAGCTTCCCAGACCTTGCCCTGTGTATCTCTTCATCTGGCTGTTCATTTGTATCCTTTAACGTAGTCTTTGTAATAAAACGGTAACCTAGTAAGTAAGCCATTTTCCTGGATTCCATGACCCATTCTAGCACATTATCAAACTTGAGAAAGGTCATGGGAACCACCAATTTGTAGCCAAGTTGGACAGAAGTTGTGGGTAACGTAGGTACTCACTCACTACTTGTGATTGGCGTCTGGAGCAGAGGCACCCTGTGGGACTAAAGGAGGAGACCACCCCTCATATTGTCTCATGCCCAATTTCTGCCTCCAAAGAAAGAAGAAGTAAAAACTAAAAGGCAGAAATGAAATCCACAAGTGGACAGCCCAGTGCCACATCCTGGGCCTGGTAGTTAAAGATTGACCCCTGACCTAATCGGTTACATTATCTATAGATTTACACACATTCTATAGAAAAGCACTGAGAAAATCCTTGTCCTGTTCTGTTCCTTTCTAATTACCAGTGCATGCAGTCCCCAGTCACGTACCCTCTGCTTGCTCAATCGATCACGACCCTCTCACACAGACCTCCTTAGAATTGTGAGCCCTTAAAAGGGACAGGAATTGCTCACATGGGGAGCTCAGTTGTTGGAGACTGAGTCTTGCCGAAGCTCCCGGCTGAATAAAGCCCTCCCTTCTTTAACTTGGTGTCTGAGGGGTTTTGTCTGCGGCTTGTCCTGCTACAGAATCAAGTCCTTGATTTGATGCTACCTCCAGGTACATAGTTTCAGAATTGAGATAAATTGTAGGACACCAGTTGGTATCCACAGATAACTGGAGAATTTCTTGGTGTGGGAGAAGTATCCACACATTAGGTAACAGACGTGTTCTGTGTTGAGTGTGAGAACAGAGAAAAGCAGTTTGTTACTTCTATATGGATTATTTAACCTAAAATTTTGGTTATATTACTTTGCTTGTAGTTCTTCAATCTTTCCCCATCAGTTATATAACTGAGTTCTAGCTCCTTAGACTGGCTTCCCAGGACATTAATAATATGATCTTCCCTAACCCCTTCCAAATTATTTCCCAGCACTTCCTACCACTCACATTGTGCAATCTGAAGTCCTTCTGATTTGGAAATGCTTCCGCCCACAGTCTTATCCTCTCTTGTTTAGGTAATCCCATAAGGAGTTCTCTCTCCCCTCAATCTTCCGGTGAAGCATTCTTTCCTGAGCATTCTTCAAAACTCACTGAAGACCTTACATCACTTCCATATCATTCACAGATTCCTTGGACAGAATTTATAAGTCCTGTCTTTCAAACACTTCTCCATCTTATCCACACTTCTACAATTGCTCTATTTTTATTTTTCCACATGTATCTTCACTATAGTGCAGGGTTTCTCAGCCTCAGCACTATTGACATTTGAAGCTGGTTAATTTTCGGTTGTGGCAGGGGCAGGCTGTCCTGGGTACTGTAGGATGCTTGGCAGCATCCCCGACCCCTGCCCACTAGATTCGAGTAGCATCCCTCCAAATTGTGACAATCAAAAATGTCTCCAGACATTGCCAAATGTTCCCTGGAGGACAAAAGCGCCTCCAGTTATAGTGCAAGCCACTCGAGGGTTGCACCTTACCCTTTTCATCTTGTTAAACTCAGAAACTAGCAGAGTGCCTGCCTCATAACATACACTCAGCCAACGTTTAATGAATTGATCTGAAGCTCAGAAAGTGTGACACTGTTCCAGCAAAACGCCACAGAGCACCCAGGCAGTGTCAACAGCATTCTTCCAGGTACTTCTAATGAAGACATTTTCTAGTTAAAAAATAATGTTTCACTCCTAAGACGGACAACAGCATTCTGGGTTTTCTTTCTGAAAGCAAAGGGCATATCTGCAAAGCTTCCTGAGCACCGTGGCCCGAGGCTATTTTTGACTGTGTAGCTCTTGCAGACTTGGGGCCTCCCTCCCCACCAGTCGGCTTTCTCACGCTCTTGCAGCTTTTCTGCCTGCCCCCACTTCCCCAGTAGTTTCATCCAGCAGTTCACTTCCACACACAGCACTAGGCAGAGACTCTCAGTGGTCACTCATGGCTGCTCAGAACCAGGGCCTCAGCAAACGTGAATGGCTCCTGTGGCAAAGGGCCAAGTTCATTGTCTGCCTACTTCCTGTGCCAAGGCATTTGGCTCCTGTCTACTGCTTTTATCTGCATTTGTCTTTTCAACCAAATGAATTTAAATTATGTCCTTACTTTTTACTACTGGGGCTGCCTGAATTCTCTATCTTAATTTGACTTCCTAGTAAAGCCCATTTTCTTCTCAAAGACGGGGTTATGAATACTGCGAGATGGGAAATGGACCACTTCTAGAAAAGCCATGTGAGCCCAGCTTAGCATATGTGGGAAGGGTTCAGACTTCCCAGCACCATGGAATACGACTCAAGGAGGATATTTCATATTTGAGACAAAGAGTAACTTAACGGCTTTTCTCTCACCTACCAAATGCCAGGCCTTTTGGCCACTCTCCTGTTTGCATGGAAAATTATAAAAAGGCAAAGAGATTCTGGAGAACTTGACATAGTAAAACCAGGTGGAAATTTTTCTCCTTAAAACAGTTGTAGAAATTAGAAGAGAAGTCCCTCACCAGCAGCTGACATGCCACTGTGACAAAGCAGTGCTCTTCTCGCCGATTGTGTTTGCTTTTTGCTGTCTCTCCCTCGGGCTTTGGGAAGCATTGATTTGGGGCTTTTATGTTTAAAACTTTATGGCAGACATTGTAGGTTGACTAGTCCAATTTCCATTCTCAACTCCCTTCTTCTGCCTCTAACGTAGACGCTGGTAAAACTGAACACTCACTTTCCCAGCTTCCTTTGAAGCATGTGGCATGTCACCTATTTCTGTCCAATAGTACCTAAGATTTTTTTTTTCTGGGAGATTCTGGGAAAGTATTTGCTTTCCTGATATGAAAGACAGATGTTTCTTGTGCTGGCCCCTGTGCCCTTCTTCCTGATTTGAATGTGGACATTGCCTGGAACTGGTGCCTAGAGCTGCAGCCCTTTCTAGGGACTGTGAAGCATCTCTTCTGACCATAGGCAGCTGCACCATTCTGCTACATGAGAAAAAGAACCCCCTTTCTCTAAACCTGGTAAACAACTGTTCTGTTGTTTGCTGCCAAAAGGCTTTATAATGAAAATAGCTGTATTTACACTGCAGTCAAGTCACCATGAAAATAAGTGCAGCTGTTTTACCCATTCCCTCTTCCCTATGCACTCTCATCAGAAATTCACCAGGATACAATGTGATTCGTTCAAAATCTACCTAGATTAAGCATTAATCTAAGCTAACAATGATGCTATATATTTAAGTGAAATGAAGACAGAACTTTTGTTTTATTCATCATTATAGTCTCCAATGTCTACCAGGTACCTTCTATTAGGTACTTCAAAGCAGTATTTGAACTTTTAAAAAATCAACTTTATGAATTCTCTAGCATTAATGAAGTATCTTTACGAATAAATACACAGCCTGTTCTTCTAAAATAAAATCATTCATTTTTGTCTGATTAACATGTTTAAATTGTTACTTTCTTTTAATTTTAGAGATACCAAAAGTGAGTCATTTTATTAAATATTGCCCTACTTACAATTAGGATTTTCAAAGAATATTTCCAGGATTTATATTCCTTTTTGGTTTTATTTCCAGCCTCCTCATCCCTCTACTCAGTGGGATCAAGGGAGGATAGAGGTACAGTACTGGGTAGTAAATAGAAAGAAAAAAAAAAACTCCTTTAAGGACTACTGTAGGGCAGGTGGCAGAAATAAACTCACTCATGACCGTAACTTTCTGACAGCACAAAGAGGCTGAGAGAGCCACTCAACTGTCAGAGAAAATCATTTAAGGAGCAGGGGCCCTGATTTCAGACCTGGACAGATAAAGCTTTATAGCCTAATAAAATAGACTATCTAAGAGAAAGACCCAGATCATTGTGGCTAATATCAACCACACAGCAAAGTATGAACAGCATAGCAACACAGTGCCTGATAACAACTAGAGCCAATGTGAGCAGGAAAAACTTTTCTCAAAACAATGGCCATCAGCCTGGTCAACTTTACAAGACACATTCAATTCCCTTTGGTTTTCACAGACCACAGCATTTCTCTATTTATAAACAATGTTTTTCATGGAGTCAATCTCCTATTTCTTTAATATACCTCTGATACTGTGGTCTATTCCAATTTGAATTGTTGGATGGCTTAATTAGAGAACTAGAAAATAACAGGAGAAAAGCCAACACCTAAATTTCCTCTGTGTGTCCGAGGTGTGTCATGCATTTCTCATTTAGGGCCCAGCACAATCTCATGATGTGGGCAGCATTGGCTCCATTTTACAGATGTGATTGTTGAACCTGTAAGTTCATGTGCTTTCACCACACCATGAACTGTGTGCATGAAGTGCTATTGTGTCTGGGTAGAACAAGCAGAGACCTGGTCATAAATGGGTGTGTAAGGAGTGAGTGTTCATTTGCTAAGCAGAGTGATGTATTCAGATGGCTGAGAACTTTGCAACCCTGCACTCGTCATTTGAAAAAAATGCAAATAAAATAATTCTTATTAAATGTCTACTTCTCATGGCAAAACTAGTAAGTGGCCAATGCCGAAAACAAATTTAACCCAAGTCAACAAACAAATGTAGTTAGGACAAAAGCCATCAGCCTCAAGATTTTGAGCAAATTGAAAGATGCAAATGAAGAGGCTTTGGTGAATGTTTACTTTTGTCTGTAGTGAGTTCTAAAGGATGGTACTGATCAAATATAAGGGTGACCACTTAGAACAGAAGACATCCAGAAGAGGCCTTTAAGCCCTACCTCCAAACAAGAAAAGCTTGGGGAGCCTAAAATAAACCCACCACTTGAGAAAAATCTATAGGAAATATAATTATTTGTGTAAGGGAGTAGAGTAAGGAAATTATAATTTTTTCATTTACTGAGATCCCTGAAGTGAGAAATAAGCAATACCTAGAAGCCTTCAATAGTACTGAGAGCAAATGAATCGTGATAGAATCAGGAGATGGCTGCCGGGGCTTAGAGAAGCTAGGATTGACTGTGTTCTGTTAAGTCACCAAGTGAATGGCTAAGGAAATCAAGGACTCACAATTTTAAAGTATGAAACAATCTTGAAAATTACCTAATTCAATCCCTAATCTCCTAAGCTTGAAAACTACAGTCGAGAAATGGTTTTAGAACACCAGATTCTTGACAACCAGGCCAGCATTCTTCTACTACTTCATGATATTCTATCATACATCCATTATAATCAGTTATCAAATACACATAACATAATATGCAATATACTTACTCTTCAAAAGTGGTTGTAGATCAGAACAAAAATTGTCTCAAGCTTTCCCCATGGCCAGATTGGAGCTGCCTTCAACATGCAAAATGTGTATTACAAATACCAAAATGAGGTTATTTTTCTAGAGCAAATTTTAGCAGCATCAAAAAGTATACTAAAAATATCCCGCTAGGCAGAATCTTCATCTTTAAATAAAATATTGGTCTCTCTACAATAAAAATATAATGTACAATTTATTTATTCTTGCTTTAGAAAAAAATTAAAAACCCGGAGAATTTTGGAGCACATTTGTAAACTGAACACAGCACAGTTATTCTCCTAATTCTCAATTTCTCACTGGAAGTGGAGGACCCCCTTGAAACTTGAGTGAGGTGAGTTAAGGACAGATAAAAGGAAGTATTACTTCACACAGAAAATAATAAACGTATGGAGCTCATTATCACAAAAGAGGTACAGGCAAGGAATATAAATGGATTCATAAAGGTTTTGACCAAATTTATGAATGTCAGAGCCATAAATGGCTACTGAGAGTACACCTAGCCTTTAAGGTTAATGTCAGGGAGGAAAACTATGTCCTTCCCTGGCAAATCCCTTGAGGCCTCTGTTGTCAACACAATATTAGGTTGGATGGAACATGGGCTTTTCCAGCAGAGCAGTTCCAAAGTTCCTTTCAACTAATAGGAAACAGGACCAGATAAACATCCATCTCTTCAACAGAAGCGTAAATGAAATGAATCCACTTTAAATGGGAAGCTGAATGAAATGATGCTGTTGAAATTTGTTATTTATATAATCAATGTTGTGTGTGTGTGTGCATGTATATGTGTGTGTACGTATGTGTGTGTGTGTGTGTGTGTGTGTGTATATATATATATCTCCAAAGTGTGTGTGTGTGTGTATGTATGTATACTTTGTTATTTATATAAATAAGAAAAAAGATTTGTTTTTGGAATTGGAAGAAAGCCAATATTTGCAATGTTTGAATCCAAGCCCTGGTGCAAATTACTTCCCATTCAGTAACTTGCATTCTCACATGTAAAATGGGGACAATAATCCCCATGGCAAGTCATTTTGTGAAAGTCATGCTAGAAAGCACTTTGTAAACTGAAAAACAAACAAACAAATATATATATATATATATATAAGCTGTAGCATATAGCCAGCTTTAAGCAAATCTCAGTCATTTTAGCAGAAGGCTAAATGATACACATGAGATTGGAAGGCTACTCACTTCATTTTTCCTGGGAGAATTAATACAAATATTCAAAAAGTACTTAAGACCCAAGTTAAATGCCCTCTCACAACGGCAGGGTTTCTTTCTCCTCTAAATTTCCAGAACATTTTAGTCATGTCTCAGTTAGACTATTTGTATTATGACTTGTCTGCTAATTCATCTCCTTCATTTAACTATGAGATCCTCTAAATCAGAGGCCTTGTTTTATTCATCTACATCCCTAATACTTATTATAGTTCCTCATATATAGTTGGCAATTAAGGGAAGTGAATAAATCACTTAATGTGTTACGAATCCTATTGTCTCCACCTCACACTTCACAGTCAGGGAATAAAGAAATGATCCAACTATAAAATGCAATAAACCAATCATGGCTAAGGTACAAAGTCAAGACCAAGACTATGCTTGGTCTCATTTCTGGGCTCCAGTCTCTAACTCCCTTATTGTGGAAAGAATAGTGTCTTGGTTCTGTTTGCATGAAAAATAAGGAAAACCTGAATCACAGAGTAGTGAAATCTTCACCAAGTGAACATGTTTAAAATCCTAAAAATCTCTTTACTTTCCTAAAACCACAGTTTTACTCTTTAAAATAAGATGAACACTATATAATTCTGACCATAGCCTCACATTTTAGTTAAGTACACCATTGCAGAGCATCTGATGGCCACTGTGATGATCCACAAATAGAAAACAGCCTTGTGATCTACAGAATTCAATACAGGGGTCAAAATGAATGTTAAAATACAGCCTGCATATTTAGTCCATGACATGAACAAATAATTATAGATATTTAGATCTAGTGCCTGGATTGGAAATGCTCAACTTTATCCTTAATGGCCGATTTCCAAGCATACTTCTGGTGCAATGAGCTTGACTCAATGGACTAAATGCTTTTTTTCTTTTCCCATAAGTTAGGGTGGTTCTGCTTTATCAGATTTGTTTTAATGCCTAGAAAATGTTCTCCCCTTGTTTATGAAGTTAGAAGGGTAAACAGGAAAGAGACTGCTGGCATGAAATAAATATGCATGTATATAGATGCATATATGTGTGTATGCTCACATGTAACCCTTTTTTCACTTAACAGCAGTTGAAAGAATGAGAGCGAAGTGGGTCAATAAGCCATTGGACACCAGCATTTTCTTCAGCGTCCCCAGGGGCCAGGCCCACCCTACCACTGCCTTTGTGAGGGCACTCTCTGGCCAGTTTTGCTCAGCACATTCATTTAGCAGTTGGCATTCTGGTTATGAAGCTGACATTCTGCTCCTCTGAGTTCCGAAATGCTATCCACTAACATAACAGATTTTCTTGTCAAAGGGCCTGTAATGAATGTTTATTTCAGATCTACACTTCTTAGCTTATCTGTAGCCAGACTGACTTTGCTGCCTTCAGATTTCAGCTGTTTTATTCCCCAAGGCCAAATTTACTTTGGCAATTAATAATATCCTGGCGTATTCTGACCAAGTACGCATATATATATCTTCCACCTCTCTGCATCATAAATGCATCTTACACTTACCTTATTGTCATTATTTCCTGCTGTCAATCTCATATTGGAATATGCGACATTGTTCTACTTTGTCATGGTGAAAAGTTTATCCTGCAAATGTTCAGTTTCTTAGGTCTTCCGTGAATGGCTGTGCTTATCTCATGTGTGCTTCTAGGCATCTCCAGGGCTCTGCATTTAACTTCATACTTCTAAAAGCATCTGTACAGAGGTAATATTAATGTTATTGCAACAGACAGGCAGAGCCTCATTTCTCTCTGCTTTGACTGAAAATGCCTGTTCATAGTGAAAATGTGCAGACATTGGCATTTTCGTGTGAGATTGGAATATGTGTGGGTCCAGCCATTGACAGCAGGAAGAAATAAGACACAACTGCAGGATGGCTTGGTTTTTTAAAAAAAATACCCAGTCAAGATTTGCTAGTGATCCATAACCATTAAAATTATTTTCCCAAAGGATTCTCTATTCCGAGGCTAGAAAAAAATTCCTGAATTTACTCTCAGTTCTGAGAAGGGGTTGCGTGAAAGAGTGGGTGATTTAAAGATTACTTATCTCCCAGAATAGGTACTTAACCTAGACATACTGGGTGTTTAAAATTCTCGATACAAGGATATAACTGCTATCATCTTTAAATTTTTTGACGATCTGATTTAGATTTCATAGTAGGAAGGCAGAAGGTAGTAGAATGAAAATTGAATTTGGAGGTAAGTTCTAGTCTCTACCATTAAGTGGTTATCTTTAGTGTACTCCTAAGCCTCAGTTTATTTTCTGTATGATGGAGATAAAATCTGCACTCTCTAGGTCATAGTCATAGTACTGTTTAAAGACCTTAAGATAAAAATGCACGGAAATGAACTCTGTAAACCATCCAATGCTATGGATCCAAGTTGCTGTTATAAACTAACACAGAAGTTCCTGAGTGGGGGAAAAACTAATAAGAAACCTATTAATGGCCCTGGTAGCTTTTGCAACCTGGGTTTCCTTAGATCATCCAAGTTGTAACGTTCTTGTTGTTGGTTTGATCATTAGCTTAATTCACCTTACATTGTTTTCTCATTTTATCCCCAAACAACTCAAACCTAAGATGAGTTATAACAACAAATAATAATGTTTAGAAAAAAAGGTCTGGTCCAAAACAATGGTAACTCTTATAAATTTTTGATATGCATACTGGAAACAAGAATTTCAATAGAAAATGATTAGCTTGTTTTCTTTGCATTCATTTAAGTTAAAGTGATGGTTACACTGAGACATTACTGATTCTTCACTTAACACATCCACTCAGTGTTTCCACTAGGATTTAAGTGATCCTAGACCCTTCCCCGCTAATGAGAATGCCACTTTCCCACCCTGTGTGCTTCTTCTGTTCTATCTGTGGACTCCATGCTCTTTGCAGTCATTGCCCTCTTCTCTCTAGTTGGCTGCTGGATACTGTGGACCCACTCAGTTACCCCAATGTAGTACGAACTGGGTGAACACTTGCTATATGAGTGAGTGACACCACATGCCTCTTCTCCTTTACAGCCCATACATGAAGGCACTGCTGGTGGAGGCAGCAGAGTGAGTCAAATCTCACAAATGACCATCACTAAATTCAACATCCCCAAATTCCTGTGTCCAGTAAGTGTGATGACTTTTTCCTAAGATACCATCAAAGGATAAATAAAATGGAATGTCATCTGTCCTAAACAATGCTTTCCCAGGGTGAGGCTTCTCTAACAGCTTCTGCATTACAGACTATCGAAAGGCAGCATTGTGGAACATTCTGAAAGCAGAGAGGGAGGGAGAGAGCAAATACTGCACAGAGGTCTCAGGATTACTAAGCACTGAAATATTTTTATTTTTATTTATTTATTTATTTTTTTGAGACAAAGTCTCACTCTGTCGCCCAAGTTGGAGGGCAGTGGAGCGATCTTGGTTCACTGCAACCTCTGCCTCCTGGGTTCAAGCAATTCTCCTGCCTCAGTCTCCCAAGTAGCTGGACTACAGGCAACCGCCACCATGCCCAGCTAATTTTTGTGTTTTTAGTAGAGACAGGGTTTCACCATGTTGGCCAGACTG